>NC_080067.1:53936404-54088992 GCF_949987535.1 Balaenoptera acutorostrata
ATCTTCACTGATGCTTTAGCCAGAAAGAAAGGCAGACAGGAGCCAATACCTACCAGATAGTTAATTAATCATAATTGTGATAAGTAGGAGGAAAGATGTTGAGAAAGCTTTAAACCAACATATCTAACTGAGGCTGGGGTCTCAGGCAGGAAGTGACAATGTAAGATGTAAATAGGAATTAGGTAGGAATTAGCCAAACACATACGGGGTGTGTGTGTGTGTGTGTTTGTGTGTGTGTGTATAAAAAACAGAGATGGAGGAGACACGAGAGGAAAGGAGGAGTCTAGTATTTCAAGCAGAGGTAAGAAGACCTTGAGGAGGAAAGGAGTTTGGGGTGTTGAAGCCAGTACGTTTGGAGTGTAGCCAAAGGGGGAGAGAGTGACAAGGCCCAGACTCTGCTAAAGACGGTGGCCTTCACATACCTCTGCAATTAGAGAAAGCACTGCGAGTAAAGCAAAGCAGACACAGACTAATATGTCTGAGCAGCAAGGATACGATGATGAATTAAAGGTCTCATTTTCAGATTTCCTCTTCCCTCAAAAAAAAAAAAAAATGCTGCCTGATTCTAGGGAACAAATTTAGAAGGCAGGCACATATGATAATACAACCACTAAAAATCATAGCATCCTAAATTTCTTCTTCTCAATTTTCATGGCCTTTTTCTTACAGGGACTTCAAAAGCTCTTCTCATGGGGGATGGCAACTAACATAAATGAGCACACCATTAAGTGTGTGCCAGGCAGTGAGCTAGGCACTTTTTAAATACATTTTTTTATTTTAATCCCCACAAAAATTTCAGATAAATCTCCCATTTTTCAACTGAGAAAACAGAAAGTAGGTAAATTGTGCAATATCAGAGAACTATCAAGAGGCTTGAATCTTGGTCCGTCTGTCTCCAAAGTCTACACAGCTTCCACAGTAAAGACAAAGGCCTTTTTCCACATTGATCCACCCACCAGTCAAACTGGAGTCATCACTTTAAACTCTTGGTATGAAAAAATACAGTGATGGTTTTATGGAGGTTGCCAAAGACTAACATATTGAAATGTGAAGAATTCAAATCTAGTTATGTTTTTTTCAGGCAAGCAAACACCGTCCTCTCCTTTTATTTTAACTGAAAGGGTTTCTTTGTCATATATACTGTTCCATGAATATCGCCCCCCATCCTGACCTCCACCCCAAACTATTGAGCTTTACCCTCTAGCTTGCCTTCGACATGACAATTTGGATTCTTTAAGGACTACTAGAGTGCATCTCAGTGGGAGGGAAGATCCTTTATCTTCAGGAGGATGGTTCTAAGGTGTGTACCAATCTGGCCCCTTCCAGGCTCTCTCTTCACTGCTGTGCCTCTTTCTTACCTGCTCTCAGCCCACTGTTCACGCCCTCCCCCTTCACCACTGCTTCTCCCGTCCTCCTCCAGCCCCTTCCCACTTTCTTTCCTTCTCATCTTTTTAGTCACTTTGTCCACACCTCTCAGGTTTATATAAATAAACTGGCCTTCCATAGACATCACCGGCTGTTTTCCTTCCACCAGTTACAGTATAGGGCCCTTCAGTGTTTCTCTGTTGTGCTTGTCGAGGCTGGTTGGTGCTAGGGCTTCTGTGCACCACAGAGGTGGATGATTCTTGTTCCTCAAAAAAGAGAGGAAGGAAGATGAGCTCTTTCTGAGACACGTGCAGGAAGCCTGTACTTTCCAGGAAGCTGATCTGTGGAAGATGAAGGGGTGTATTTGTGTGCATGTGTTTTTTACTGCTATGCCTGCAAAATGTCAAGGACAAGTAACTAGAAGGACTGCATCTTCTGGGTATTTAAGAATTCATGTGACTGGGATGGGGGTGGGGGACAGGGAGAGATACTGTTTGTTATTTGGTGGTTTTCATTGTTTTGCTTTTTGCTTTGTTTATGTTTTGCTTTTGCTACCCTCATAACAACACATAGTACAACTTCTTAAAAGGTTTTTCTGTACTTCACAAGTTAACCCCCTCAAAAAAAATACACATTTCTATTATAACCAGGAAAAGCAATAAAATTTTATGAAAATAAGTAAATCCTCCGCCCCCCAAAAAATCATTACTTTAGGGTGGCAGAAAATATTAGTTAAAAAAAAAGTTGAAAACTTAAAGCTGAGCACAAATTTACTAATGTGTTGGTTGTTCGTGGTTATTAGCAAATTTATGACTTTCTGCTATATATCAAGACATGTTATGTTGGGTGTTATAAACAATTCTGAAACAGTGTCAAGACTGGCCATTAAAAAAAATTTTTTTAACCCTGAAAATTGTTCACAATGTCTGGAATATAATTTGTCTCTTCCAAAAATTTGATGATAAATATGTTAAATTATCCCAATGGCAAATTAATTTATATATAACATTACATAATTTATATACTATATAATATATATTATATTATGTAATTAATTTATATATAATATCATATATATCATCAATATCTTTCACTGTTTTTTTGGACATTTCCCTAAGTAAGGCAATCTCTGATCTCTACCAAATTGTTGCAATGAAGGCTGCAATGTGACATGTAAGCTTTTTATCTAAATTTATATAGCGAAGGCAGGTTTCATTCTTAACTAAGTAAAAGTCAATCACTCTAATACCACATCTTAAAGATCTACCTCAACTGTGATTCTTGTGAAGTATTAATTGTTTTTGTTTGTTTGTTCTTTTTGTTACTTTTTTGGGGTGGGGGGGAAGGAGAAAAAATTTTTTTAAATTTCTTAACCATTTTAGGGGGAGAAGAAATTTTAAGCACAATTCTTGAGATCACATTCTGAATAGGGAATTTATTGACTAAAGAGAATATGCTCTCTCACTGGAAATTCAACCTTAATACTTCACACATACATGTCAAGTGCTTCATTACATTTTCAGTCATTGTAAAGTAGAAGTTTCTCTTACCTCCACCACTATTTTATTCCAAAAGAGAAGAAAAGAAAAACCCTAAGAATCAAAAGTCCAAATCTCACAGCCTTGGCTTTTCCCATTGGTAAGGGCTGCCTACAAAGGAAGCTCTCATGAAGAAACTAAGATGCACTGGGGAGTTTTAATCACCAGTGTCATTCACCACCGGGAGGAGAATTGCAGAACTCTCTCATAGAAGAGTTTACCCCATCTGCTAACAAGATGAAGTCATTCATCGAGAACTCAGTACTGGTTGCCTTCTTGGCAGTTCCTATTACTAAAAAAGCATTAGCTGAAATGAAAAGAGGAATTCCCATTAATCTACTCTGAGAAGACTCTTGATTTCTTATTTCTGGAGAAGCACACTGTGATATTTTACATGTTTTAGCCCTTGATATCCAAAACATTTAAATTGATAGGCCTTTTAAATCTATGGCCATGAACGGGGGACTCGCCAATATTTCTAATGGAAGTCTCCAAAAGTATACTACAATACATATATCGACTTCTTGTTTCAGTGAGTATCAAGATTAATTGTCCCTGTAAAAGTAAATAAATATTGACAGAGGTTTCACTTTGGTCCATATTTTCCACTCAGGTCAATAAATCTTTGTATTCACCTCAACTGAAGTCAATATCAAATGATTATTAATTCATGGTATACTCAACTAGCAGCCAAAACTACAACTTAACATATAGAAACATAGTTCCTCAGACCAATTTATATTCAAAATAAATACATGGAGTGAAAAATCACTGAATTGTTTCATACATTTAATGGAAATAAAAGGACAACCTATGGTCACCAGGAACGTGAAAGAATCTGTTGTTATTCTATTCTGTTTGGATTTGTCTAATACACAAAAAGTGATTCCTTTTATCTTACAATTTGACATTCTGCTTCTTTGCTTATAAATCTCATTCCTGCTTCCACTTACTGGTGAGGTTTGCATATAGATAAATATTTATATAATAAAAAATAAAAGGAAGAATAAGAGAAAGGAAGGAGAAAAAGAAAATTTTTAAAGGAAAGGAAAAAGAGAGAAGAAAGAAAGAAAGAGGAAATAGAGCTGAAGGAGGAGGTGAAAGAAGAAATTGGTGAGAAGAATTGAGATATATAATAAAATAAGAAAGGAGAAGAAGGTAATAGAGTAATCATGGAGAAAAAAATTAAAATATCACCACTGATTAGCTGTGTATTTTCATAAATTTCAACAAAAAGAAATTTATTTCTTTCCAATATTCTTCTCCATTTACAAAGATGCTTCTACCCAACTCAAATGTCTTAAACATCATAAATATTCTAGTTTTTCATTCAAGATCTAATATGCAAAAAGCTATTAACTTATATAAATAACTCAAAGAAAATTTAGAGCAAATATTTTTTACACAGTAAATTTAGGACAAGTTCTTTAAAGTTTTCAGGGATTGAGTCACCACAGCTAATTATGGGAAAAATAATTAACTGTCACTAGCAGGCGGATGGTTCATCGGAAATTATGGCACTTTTTATTTCCTGTGAAGGTACACTAACATTTGAAGACAAGCTGCTTGAAAGAAATTGCTCATCAACATTGGAAATTGGCAAGCATATCAAAAGAGTTATTGATCTTTACAGTGTTTGAACCCAGATATATTTGTAGTAAAGCAAGCACCAACTAAGACTGAAAACATAAGCTAGTTGATATTACCCAGGAAGGGCTTTACCCATTAACTGGGCTTTAAGTCCACATTACTGAAGCACTGCATTTCTGATCTTCATTGCTGCTCTTTTAAGTCAAAGCAAGGTTTAAAACTCTGTCTTTGTCTTCAAATTTTGATATTAGCCAAAACTTTCTGATTCATGTTTATATTAACTAAGTACTTTATATTCAATAAAGTATTTTTAATGTAAATTTACCTTAAACACTGTATATTTTCTAAGAATTATGAGACATTCATTAGCTGAATTTTACCAACCAAAAAGAAGTGATGGTAACATAGAGAAGAGGGTTACAATACAATATTTCTAGATGTCTACAACACTTCTTGGAATCACTAGGAGGATTTTGGAGGTGAAAGAAGATTTGGAGATCATCTCAACCAACATCTTCACCTTAATCAGAAGGAAACCGGGACTTCCTTGGTAGCACAATGGTTAAGAATCTGCCTGCCAATACAGGGGACACGGGTTTGAGCCCTGGTCCAGGAAGATCCCACATGCCGTGGAGCAACTCAGCCCGTGTGCCACAACTACTGAGCCTGCGTGCCACAACTACTGAAGCCTGTGCACCTAGAGCCTGTGCTCCGCAACAAGAGAAGCCACTGCAATGAGAAGCCCACACACCGCAAAGAAGAGTAGCCCCCGATTGCCACAACTAGAAAAAGCCAGCATGCAGCAACAAAGACCCAATGCAGTCAAAAATAAATTAGTTAATTAATTTAAATAAATAAAAATAAAAAGAGGGAAACCAGAACTTCCCTGAGGGTCCAGTGGTTAAGACTCCGCATTTCCAATGCAGGGGGCATGGGTTTGATCCCTGGTTGGGGAATAAGATCCCACATGCCATGTGGCATGGCCAAAAGATTAAAAAATAATAATAATAAATTTTTTAAATAAATAAATAAATAAAAAGAGGGAAACCAAAGCAAGAAAGAAGATACTCAGCATATTAGTAGTAGAGACAAAATAAGAATCCAGTTCTTCTATTTTACTAAAAAGTCCATGTAAACAGATCCACTTCCTTTGTTTTTCAGAACCTTCCAAAAGGTAATTTGGCAATGAAATACACAATATTACAAATATACAATTTTTCACTAATATCCCCCTACAGAGATGACTTTGAAATATGTACGATTTTCAACTGAAGCATATGTTCAATTCTTTCTCCAAATGTATATACTGTCCCAGAGGCACAGTTTGATGTGGTTTTAAGTGTGGAAATATGAAGAACTTAGGAATACAAAATGATAAACTCTCCCTTTGTTTTTTAATTATTCTTTAAAAGCAAACAAACCAACCAACAAAAAAAAAAAACAAGATGATATTGAGCTGAAGGTTGAAAGCACTTCTCTAAGATTCCTAATTTGTCTTAAATAATAGCAAAAGTTAACCAAGGAAAGGAGGGCAGTTAATGATGAAGCAGCATGTGCAAAAGCACTGAAATAAGACAGGTCACAATATATTCCAGAAATTATCAGTTCTTCAGCTTAAACATGAAGTGTCAATGAGAGAAAAGTGAGTGCTGAGGTCAGAAATGACAAAGCAGGGGCCAGACCTTTTCAAGGAGTTGGAGTTTGTTCTATAGCTTCCTGGTAAGCCACAGAAGGATCAATATGATCCAAATCTTCTTTAAGAAAGATCATTTGACATCAGTGCTAAGGATATGTGGAAGAAAATGATCCTGGATACATAAAGATCTGTTGAAAAAAATTTGATCAATCAGGAGAGAAAAGAGAACACCTGGATAACTAACAGATTTGGGTTATAAAGAAGAAAAAAGTTACTTCCTGAAATTTAGGCTTGGAGTAGAGGATGAGAAATAGGCTTATGAGGTCATATATGAATTCAGTCTGGAATTCCCAAACTGCAGAAACAAATGCAAAACTGCTCTGAAGCAGCATAATCTAAGTGTAGGCTCTACAAGATCCCTTCTGATAAAGGCTTGTGAAAATGAGCTCATAGCCCCAAATTACAAACCATACAAAGAAATATTCCTTCAGAAGAGAAAATAAGCAGACACAAGGAACTTCAGGATTAGACATAAACCAGTAGATCTATAGAATAATTTGAGACTATAAAATAAATTTATTCATTAAAAATGTAAAATAATCTAAAACCAAAAGAAAGAAACAAGATATTATTTTTTTCATGACAGATTTTTAAAGAAGCAAACAGAATTTCTTGATTTTGAAAATATAGTTACTGTAAGGAAAACATCAATAAATGAACTAAACAGCAGACTGGAAACAAGTGAAGAGAGTAGAATGAAATGCAATGCAATATAGACCTCAGGAAATCCCTCAAAATGAATCATGAGTTGAAGAGAAAAATATGAAAGAAAAGCTAAGAGATATCAAGGATATAATAAAATGGTCTAACATAGGACTAGGACTTCTAAAATGGGTTAAAAGATATTGGAAGAGATGATGGCTAAAAATTTTCCAGAATTCATAAAAGACATGAATTGTCAGATTCAAGAATCACTAGAAGACCCAAGTAGAAAAAGTCAAAATAATTCCAGATCTAAACACATTGTAGTAAAACTATGGAGCACCATAAATACAAAACATATAAAGACAAAGAGGAGTTATTAGGGTGAAGTCAAAAAGCAAATTACTACAGAGGAACTACAAAAAACTGACAGCAAAATCCTCAACAACAGCTTTAAAAAATGGAATAATACAGTCAGTGAACTGAGAGGAAATAACTGTTTATCTTGAATTGTATGGTCCAAAAAACTATTATTTAGAAATGAGAGTAAAATATAGACATTTTCAGACAAAGGCAAAGGGAATTTACTACTCACAGAACATTGCTAAAAGAATACTAAAAAATATACTTCAAGAAAACTTATCCTGAACCCCGGAGGAAGGAATAGAACACAAGAAGCAATAGTGAGAAAATAAATTGGCAAATAGCATGTATAAATCTAAATCATCACTAACTGCATCAGTAAAAATGACTCATAAGTACAAGGTGAAGCTAAAATCCTGGGCAGCAATTAGCACGTAAACCGGGCGGCAGAGACAATCCAAGTTAACATGTTCCACAGTTCTCATACATTTCAGAAAGGGGGTCAATATTATTTAATGTGAGACTTTATTAAATATCCACATTAAATATTTATTAGTGCCTATTAAAAGAACATAGGTAAAACATAGTAGAAGGAAAAAGAAAAAGAAAATTCAACAGGTAGCAAGAAAGAAAGAAAAAAAGAAGTAGAGGGGGAAAAAAGAAACAAACTAAAAGCAGGTCAAATACAAAACAGAAAATAACATTTATCTTATTTAAATCTAAGCAGATCCCTAATCACAATAGGTATAAATGGACTAGAAGAAAGTGAAAGATAAATTTTATTTAAGTAAAAATTCCAGCTATATGTTGGATTTTACATATGTTCAGGAGAGATACATGCAAAAAAAAAAAAAAAAAAAAAAAAAAAAACACTCTGAAGCTCTGGAAATAAGTGGATGAAAAAAGACATAACCAAAAAGAAAGCCAAAGTGGCTATAGTAATATGGAACCAAGTAGACTTCAATGAAAAAAATAATAATTCCCTAATTATTACAAAATGACAAAAGGAAAACTTTACCCGGAAAATACTGTATTCTGAATTTGTAGATACATAATATCTTAACCTCCAAAACCATGAAGCAAAAATTGATAGAATTACAAGAAATAAATTGACAAGTTCACAATTTAATGACAAATTTCAACACACCTCTCTTAGTAACTAATAAAGACACCAAATTTGTAGGAACACTTAAGATTTGAACAGCATAATTAACAAGTTTGATCTAATGAACATATATAGAGTCTGCATCCAAAAATTATTTTTCCAGCTCATATGAAGTATTTATAAAATTTGCCACATTTAACCATGAAAATCACAGCACAATAAAAAATCAGTAACAAAAATATAGCCAAAGTCATAGGTTTAGAAATTTTAAAGCATATTAAATAATATGTGGATCAAAGAGAAATCATGATAGAAACTATAAAATATTTTAAACTAAATAATATTGAGAACATTATATATCAAAACTTTTGGAAAGCAGGTAAACCAATATTAGAGGAAATTTAGAGACTTAAATGTTTATATTAGAAATGAAGCAAAATGTAAACCAATGTATAAGGAGTCGGATCAAAAATTTAGAAAAAGACCAGCAAAATACACAAAATTTTTTAAAGAAAAAGGAAAACGCCTATAAAAACTAATAAAGCAAACAAAATTTTGGCATTTTGATTAATAAAATCAAAGAGACGTAAGTGAAAAGACTAGTAATTTAAAGGGAAACAGAGAAACACAAAAGATTTTACATGCTTAAGCAAACTCTATGAACAAATTTATTCCAATAAGTTTGAAAACCTAGACAAAAGAATACTTTCCTAGAAAGAGAAAACTTACTAAAGTTGACTCAGGAAGAAAGAGCAGATCTGAATATAACCATTAAAAACTTGAATGTATGTATGCAATTGGATTGAATGCAATTTGTAACTAGTTCCCAAAATACTTCAACCTAGTATTAAACAGGATTTCTTAACAAACCTCCAAGTAACCAGTAATCCCATCTTACAGAAACCATTCCAGAGAACAGACGGAGAAAGTGGCAAATCAAATCATTTTAAGTAAAAATATAGTGGGATATTTTATGAAGCTTGACAAACTAAAATCCTAAAATACATCTGGAGGAATAAATGACTAAGGACATTGTGAGGAAGGTGAAGGGAAGATTTGCCTTACTGATATCAAGACTTACTATAAAGCTGTGGCAATTTTAAAAATTAGTGTTAGTGGCATCAGGATAAAGAAAGAGACCAAATGATCAGAATAGAGATCCTGGAACAGATCCATATGTTTGTGGGAACCTGGTGTATGACAGAGTTGGCATTAAAAATGAATGGAGGAGGAGACTGGTTCAAGATGGCGGAGTACAAGGACGTGCACTCACTCCCTCTTGTGAGAGCACCAAAGTCACAACTAATTGCTGAACGATCATCAACAGGAAGACACTGGAACTCACCAAAAAAGATACCTCACATCCAAAGACAAAGGAGAAGCCACAATGAGATTGCAGAAGGGGTGCAATCACAATAAAATCAAATCCCATAACTGCTGGATGGGTGACTCACAACCTGGAGAACAATTATACCACAGAAGTCCACCCACTGGAGTGAAGGTTCTGAGCCCAAGTGAGGCTTCCCAACCTGGGGGTCCGGCAACGGGAGGAGGAATTCCTAGAAAATTAGACTTTGAAGGCTAGTGGGATTTGACTGCAGGGCTTCGACAGGTCTGGGTGAAACAAAGACTTCGCTCTTGGAGGGCACACACAAAGTAGTGTGCGCATCAGGACCCAGGGAGAAGGAGCAGTGACCTCATAGGAGACTGAACCAGACCTAACTGCTAGTGTTAGAGGGTTAGAGGCGGGGACAAGGACACTGGCAGCAGAAGTATTGGGAAGTACTCCTTGGCGTGAGCCCTCCCAGAGACCACCATTAGCCCCACCAAAGAGCCCGGGTAGGCTCCAGTGTTGGGTTGCCTCAGGTCAAACAACCAACAGGGAGGGAACCAAGCCCCACCGATCAGCAGACAAGCGGATTAAAGTTTTACTGAGCTCTGCCCACCAGAGCAACAGCCAGCTCTACCCACCACAAGTCCCTCCTATCAGGAAACTTGCACAAGCCTCTTAGAAAGCCTTATCCACCAGAGGGCAGACAGCAGAAGCAAGAAGAACTACAATCCTGCAGCCTGTGGAACAAAAACCACATGCACAGAAAGATAGACAAAATGAAAAGGCAGAGGACTATGTACCAGATGAAGGAACAAAATAAAACCCCAGAAAAACAACTAAATGAAGTGGACATAGGCAACCTTCCAGAAAAAGAATTCAGAATAATGATAGTGAAGATGATCCAGGACCGCGGGAAGAGAATGGATGCAAAAATCGAAAAGATGCAAGAAATGTTTAACAAACACCTAGAAGAATTAAAGAACAAACAAACAGAGATGAACAATACAATAACTGAAATGAAAAATACACTAGAAGGAATCAATAGCAGAATAACTGAGGCAGAAGAACGGATAATGACCTGGAAGACAGAATGGTGGAATTCACTACTGTGGAACAGAATAAAGAAAAAAAAGAATGAAAAGAAATGAAGACAGCCTAAGAGACCTCTGGGACAACATTAAACACACAACATTCGCATTATAGGGGTGCCAGAAGGAGAAGAGAGAGAGAAAGGACCCAAGAAAATATATGAAGAGATTATAGTTGAAAACTTCCCTAACATGAGAAAGAAAATAGCCACCCAAGTCCAGGAAGCGCAGAGAGTCCCAGGCAGGATAAACCCAAGGAGAAACATGTCAAGACACATAGTAATCAAATTGACAAAAATTAAAGACAAAGAAAAATTATTAAAAGCAACAAGGGAAAAACGACAAATAACATACAAGGGAATTCCCATAAGGTTAACAGCTGATTTCTCAGCAGAAACTCTACAAGCCAGAAGGGAGTGGCACAAATATTTCAAGTGATGAAAGGGAAGAACCTACAACCAAGATTACTCTACACGGCAAGGATCTCATTCAGATTCAATGGAGAAATCAAAAGCTTTACAGACAAGCAAAAGCTAAGAGAATTCAGCACCACCAAACCAGCTCTAAAACAAATGCTGAAAGAACTTCTCTAAACGGGAAACACAAGAGAAGAAAAGGACCTACAAAAACAAAGCTAAAACAATTAAGAACAAGGTAATAGGAACATACATATCAATAATTACCTTAAAAGTGAATGGATTAAATGCTCCAAGCAAAAGACACAGGCTTGCTGAATGGATACGAAAACAAGACCCATATATATGCTGTCTACAAGAGACCCACTTCTGACCTAGGGATAGATACAGACTGAAAGTGAGGGGATGGAAAAAGATATTCCATGCAAATGGAAATCAAAAGAAAGCTGGATAGCAGTATTCATATCAGATAAAATAGACTTTAAAATAAAGAATGTTACAAGAGACAAGGAAGGACACTACATAATGATCAAAGGATCAATCCAACAAGAAGATATAACAATTATAAATATATATGCACCCAACATAGGAGCACCACAACACATAAGGCAAATGTTAACAGCTATAAAAGAGGAAATTGACAGTAACACAATCATAGTGGGGGACATTAACACCTCACTTACACGAATGGACAGATAACGCAGACAGAAAATTCATAAGGAAACACAAGCTTTAAATGACACAATAGACCAGATAGATTTAATTGATATTTATAGGACATTCCATCCAAAAACAGCAGATTACACTTTCTTCTCAAGTGCACATGGAATATTCTCCAGGATAGATCACATCTTGGGTCACAAATAAATCCTTGGTAAATTTAAGAAAATTGAAATCATATCAAGCATCTTTTCTGACCACAACACTATGAGATTAGAAATAAATTACAAGGAAAAAAAAGTAAAAAACATAAACACATGGAGGCTAAACAATATGTTACTAAATAACCAAGAGATCACTGAAGAAATCAAAGAGGAAATCAAAAAATACCTAGAGGCAAATGACAACGAAAACACGATGATCTAAAACCTATGGGACGCAGCAAAAGCAGTTCTAAGAGGGAAGTTTATAGCAATACAATCCTACATCAAGAAACAAGAAAAATCTCAAATAAACAATCTAACCTTACACCTAAAGGAACTAGAGAAAGAAGAACAAACAAAACTCAAAGTTAACAGAAGGAAAGAAATCATAAAGATCAGAGCAGAAATAAATGAAATAGAAACAAAGAAAACAACAGCAAAGATCAATAAAACTAAAAGCTGGTTCTTTGAGAAGATAAACAAAATTGATAAACCTTTAGCCAGACTCATCAAGAAAAAGAGGAAGAGGACTCAAATCAATAAAAGTAGAAATGAAAAAGGAGAAGTTACAATGGACACCACAGAAATACAAAGCATCATAAGAGACTACTACAAGCAATTCTTTGCCAATAAAATGGACAACCTGGAAGAAATCGACAAATTCTTAGAAAGGTATAACCTTCCAAGACTGAACCAGGAAGAAATAGAAAATATGAACAGACCAATCACAAGTAACGAAATTGAAACTGTGATTAAAAATCTTCCAACAAACAAAAGTCCAGGACCAGATAGCTTCACAGGTGAATTCTATCAAACATTTAGAGAAGAGCTAACACCCATCCTTCTCAAACTCTTCCAAAAAATTGCAGAGGAAGGAACACTCCCAAACTCATTCTACGAAGCCACCATCATCCTGATGCCAAAACCAGACAAAGATACTACAAAAAAAGAGAATTACAGACCAATATCACTGATGAATATAGATGCAAAAATCCTCAACAAAATACTCGCAAACAGAATCCAACAACACATTAAAAGGATCATACACCATGATCAAGTGGGATTTATCCCAGGGATGCAAGGATTCTTCACTATATGCAAATCAATCAATGTGATACACCATAGTAACAAACTGAAGAATAAAAACCACATGATCATCTCAATAGATACAGAAAAAGCTTTTGACAAAATTCAACACCAAGTTATCATAAAAACTCTGCAGAAAGTGGGCATAGAGGGAACCTACCTCAACATAATAAAGGCCATATATGACAAACCCACAGCAAACATCATTCTCAATGGTGAAAAACTGAAAGCATTTCCTCTAAGATCAGGAACAAGACAAGGATGTCCACCCTTGCCATTATTATTCAACATAGTTTTAGAAGTCCCAGCCATGGCAATCAGAGAAGAAAAAGAAATAAAAGGAATACAAATTGGAAAAGAAGAAGTAAAACTGTCACTGTTTGCAGATGACATGATACTATATATAGAGAATTCTAAAGATGCCACCAGAAAACTACTAGAGCTAATCAATGAATCTGTTAAAGTTGCAGGATACAAAATTAATGCACAGAAATCTCTTGCATTCCTATACACTAACAACGAAAGATCAGAAAGAGAAATTAAGGAAACACTCCCATTCACCATTGCAACAAAAAGAATAAAATACCCAGGAATAAACCTACCTAAGGAGGTAAAAGACCTGTATGCAGAAAACTATAAGACACTGATGAAAGAAATCAAAGATGACAAAAACAGATGGAGAGATATACCATGTTCTTGGATTAGAAGAATCAAATTGTGAAAATGACTGTTCTACCCAAAGCAACCCTCAGATTCAATGCAATCCCCATCAAATTACCAATGGCATTTTTTACAGAACTAGAACAAAAAATCTTAAAAATTTGTAAGGAGACGCAAAAGACCCCGAATAGCCAATGCAATCTTGAGGGAAAAAAACAGAGCTGGAGGAATCAGACTCGCTGACTTCAGACTATACTACAAAGCTACAGTAATCAAGACAATATGGTACTGGCACGAAAACAGAAATACAGATGAATAGTACAGGATAGGAAGTCCAGAGATAAACTCACGCACCTATCATCAACTAATCTATGACAAAGGAGGCAAGGATATACAATGGAGAAAAGACAGCCTCTTCAATAAGTGGTGCTGAGAAAACTGGACAGCTTCATGTAAAAGAATGAAATTAGAACACTCCCTAACACCATACACAAAAATAAACTCAAAGTGGATTGGAGACCTAAATGTAAGACCGGACACTATAAAACTCTTAGAGGAAAACATAGGAAGAACACTCTTTGACATAAATCACAGCAAGATCTTTTTGACCCACCTCCTAGAGTAATGGAAATAAAGTCAAAAATAAACAAATGAGACCTAATGAAACTTAAAAGTTTTTGCACACAATACGGCCACTATGGAGAACAGTATGGAGGTTCCTTTAAAAACTAAAAATAGAACTACCATATGCCCCAGCAATCCCACTACTGGGCATACCCTGAGAAAACCATAATTCAAAAAGAGTCATGTACCACAATGTTCATTGCAGCTCTATTTACAATAGCCAGGACATGGAAGCAACCTAAGAGTCCATAGACAGATGAATGGATAAAGAAGATGTGGCACATATGTACACTGGAATATTACTCAGCCATAAAAAGAAACGAAATTGAGTTATTTGTAGTTAGATGGACAGACCTAGAGTCTGTCATACAGAGTGAAATAAGTCAGAAAGAGAAAAACAAATATCGTATATTAGCACATATATATGGAATCTTAAAAAAAAAAAAGGTTCTGAAGAACCTAGGGGCAGGACAGGAATAAAGACTCAGACATAGAAAATGGACTTGAGGACATGGGGAGGGGGAAGGGTAAGGTGTGACGAAGTGAGAGAATGGCATGGACATATATACACTACCACATGCAAAATAAATAGCTAGTGGGAAGCAGCCGCATAGCACAGGGAGATCAGCTTGGTGCTTTGTGTCCACCTAGAGGGGTGGGATAGGGAGGGTGGGAGGGAGATGCAAGAGGGAGGAGATATGGGGATATATGTATATGTATAGTTGATTCACTTTGTTATAAAGCAGAAACTAACACACAATTGTAAAGCAATTATACTCCAATAAAGATGTTTAAAAAAAAAAGAATAAAAGCTTTTGCACAGCAAAGGAAACTATAAACAAGAAGAAAAGACAACCCTCAGAATGGGAGAAAATATTTGCAAATGAAGCAACAGACAAAGGATTAATCTCCAAAATATATAAACAGCTCATGCAGCTCAATATTAAAAAAACAAACAACCCAATCAAAAAATGGGCAGAAGACCTAAACAGACATTTCTCCAATGAAGACATACAGATGGCCAAGAGGCACATGAAAAGCTGCTCAACATCACTAATTATTAGAGAAATGCAAAACAAAACTACAATGAGGTATCACCTCACACCAGTTAGAATGGGCATCATCAGAAAATCTACAAACAACAAATGCTGGTGAGGGTGTGGAGAAAAGGGAACCCTCTTGCACTGTTGGTGGGAATGTAAATTGATAACAGCCACTATGGAGAACAGTATGGAGGTTCCTTAAAAAACTAAAAATAGAATTACCGTATGACCCAGCAATCCCACTACTGGGCCTATACCCAGAGAAAACCATAATTCAAAAAGACTCATGCACTCCCCCAGTGTTCATTGCAGCACTATTTACAATAGCCAGGTCATGGAAGCAACCTAAATGCCCATCGACAGATGAATGGATAAAGAAGTTGTGGTACATATATACAATGGAATATTACTCAGCCATAAAAAGGAACAAAATTGGGTCATTTGTAGAGATGTGGATGGACCTAGAGACTGTCATACAGAGTGAAGTAAGTCAGAAAGAGAAAAACAAATATCGTATATTAATGCATATATGTGGAATCTAAAAAAATGGTACTGATGAACTGGTTTGCCCAGCAGAAATAGAGACACAGATGCAGAGAACAAACGTATGGACACCAAGGAGGGTGGAAAGTTTGGGCGGGGGGTGTATGAATTGGGAGATTGGGATTGACATATATACGCTAATATGTATAAAATAGATAACTAAGAAGAACCTGCTGTATAAAAAAAATAAATAAAATTCAAAAAAAGATAGATTAAAAAAATAATAAAAAATAAAATTGGAAAAAATGGTAAAGAAAAAATGAGAGGAAAGATGAATTGTTTAATAAATAAAGCCAAAATACTTAGCTATCCATAAAAAAGGAAAAAATTGGAGCCTTATATAGTAACCAAATTAAAAAAAAAAAAAAAACCCAGAAACTCATTCATTACCATTAGGAGTATGAAAGGTAAAATCATAAGCTAGAATTAGCTGGCAAAGTTTAAAACACACATAAACCATTACCTGGCAATTTCCCTTCTAGGTATTTACCCTAGAAAAATTCTCATACATGTGCATAAGGCAATCCAAAAGATATGTTCAGTACAGCGCTGTTTGTGATAGCAGAAAAGCAGAAACAACCCAGGTCTTTCTAAGAAGAGGGACAAATTAATCAACTGTGGTGTAGTCACAGAATAGAATGGAATGTTATACTGCAGTTAAGATGAATAAATCTGTTGAACATTTATCAGCATGGATTAGTCTCAAATACAAAATGTTAAGTGAAAAAAGCAAACTGAAAAATGATATGCACAGTATAATACCATTTCTGTACATTTTAAAACATAGTAAAAGATCATATGTAGCTTACGGTGGATATATTCAGTAAAAGTACAAAAATGAATATGGAAATACTTCACCCTAACTCCAGGATATCAGAGAAGTGGTCCTCTAACTATATCTCTAAATTTTTATTTCTTTTACAAAAGAGAGATCATTAGCAAATATGCAAAATGTTAATATCTGAATATATAGATATTTTTATCCTATTCTTTTTTCATATATTTGAAACATAATTAAAATAAAATTAATTATTAGGAGTATATAACATGAAAAAAGAAGACAGATATTTCCATTCAAAAGTCCTGCCCAGATCTAAAAAGCTCTCATCACAAGAAAAACTTTTTTGAAATTATGTGTGGTGATGAATATTAACTAAACTTAATGTGGTAATCATTTCATAATATACACATATATCAAATCCATGTTATATGTCAGTTATATATCAATTTAAAAATTAAAATTAAAATTCTGCTCACATGAGGGTTCCCTGGATTAGGCCTAGAGTCACTCCAGAGACAATTGCTGACCAAAGATGATCCACCAGGGCAAGCGTCCTAACCAAAAAACCTGGTGTTTCCTCCAGGTTTTGTGGATATGGACCAGGAATGATGCTAGAAAAAGCATCAAAGGTGGTGATTTCCAGACTAGGATTTCAAGTACCAGTAGTTAAGTAAATTTTATACATACACACACACGCACATGCACATAGACACACACATACCCACACAATTAACATCATTTCACAAATGTAAAAGCATTATAACATAAAAAAATTTAAATAATCTCATAATAAACAAGTCTTTCAAATGAAATCAATTTATCTTTATGAATAGCCATATTTTTCTCATCTTCCTCATTTTGCCTCAGAATAATGAAAACTTTCCAATAGACTAAGAAGAGATCATAAACCAATGTTTGGGGACTGCTTGTCTTGGGAACATACTTGGCATTCCGTTACCAGCTAGAGCCCAGATTACCAACAAAACTAGCATTACGATAAGACACTTATAGCGACCTCAGGGGGATTTCAGGAATTACATGATACATTTTGCTTTTCTTCATCAATACTTCCAGTTTCATGTCTCAGTGAGAAACACTGGCTGTCCAAGACTAAATGTACAATATGCTATGAATCTCATGCTATTCATCTATTGTTAATTACAAAAAAAAATTGTTTCTTTTGCTGGTTCAAGAAGTAATATAATCCCAAATGTTTTTGCTCTATCTTGCCTTGCTTATTTTTGTTGAAATCAGTAAAACATGCACAGAACATATTTAAATATTAGAAAAACACTTTTATTTGGGACTAGCAGCCTTAAAAATAAACACTTTTTAATCTTTCCAAGTTTGGTACATTACTAATATTGTCTTCAATTCTGCTCAGCACAGACATGCAGACAGTTTCCTGAGGTCAGTGACATGACCCCACTGACTTTGAAGAAGAGTTGGAAAGGAAGAGTTAATGCACAGTGTTGAAAATAGATATGAGGCGACTTAGATCTTACAGCCACATGGGAGGTAAGAAGGAATTAGCTCTTCATGAAAAGCAAAATACAGCTTAGTCAATCAATTCAGTGACAGCATCAGCCAAATCAACTGTGACAGGACAACCTGTTGGCTAAATAAGTCACTTTTCCATTCACTCCTGTGCCAAATTCCAAATCCATATAGGTTTAGCCAATCTCAGGACTTGTCAACCACGGAAGTTCATTATGGAATTTCTACTCAGGAATGACATATAAAAATCTTTGCCTTCAATGTATTTTCAATTTAGGTAGGAAATATAAAATAACTACTTGTGATAAGCACAGAGAGACAAAATGACATAAAAGATCAAGTTAAATATAGTTATTTAACACATATGTGTTTATTACTATGATTATATACTATGATCTACCTACAGTAATATTGCTGGAGAAATAATAGTAAATAGAGTAACCACAGAAATTAATCCATATTTAGAAACATAAGCATATGTATTATATCTCTCTTTTCTTATTTAATAGAATAGAAACTATAGTTAGAACAACGTGCAACCTTGTTGTTCCAGCATTGAAACTTATATGAATATCTGTTTAAGGCACTACTTTCTATCATTTTTCCCTTTGCCTCCAACTGCATGGTATGCCATGCAATTCATTCATTCATTCAAAAAGATATTTGAGCGTTTGCTGGGTACCAAGCACTGGGGCTCAAAACAGAGTTCACAGTTAAAAGTTATAGTTTAGGGGCTTCCCTGGTGGCGCAGTGGTTGGGAGTCTGCCTGCCAATGCAGGGGACACGGGTTCGTGCCCCGGTCCGGGAGGATCCCACATGCCGCGGAGCAACTAGGCCCGTGAGCCACAACTACTGAGCCTGCGCGTCTGGAGCCTGCGCTCCGCAGCGGGAGAGGCCGCGACAGTGAGAGGCCCGCGCACCGCGATGAAGAGTGGCCCCCGCTTGCCGCAACTAGAGAAAGCCCTCGCACAGAAATGAAGACCCAACACAGCCAAAAATGAATAAATAAATAAATTTATAAAACTAACGCAACATTGTAAAGCAACTATACTCCAATAAAAATTATTTTAAAAAAAAAGTTATAGTTTATTTGATCAAGTAGCATGCCTTATAAAACTTTATTCTAAATATCTGTGCAACACTATGTCCTTTTATTTTCCCCGTTGAACTTTCAGTCTCTCACAAAACCTGAATGGTGCCTCTCCCTCCTCAGGCAGCAGCAGGAGCTCCCACCAGCAACAGAGCCAAGAGTGGCCTCCTCCACTTTGCAGCTCCCTCAGACTCTGATGATGACACTGATCGCGCCCCACTTTGAGCGGTGCAACCTACTCTTAAAAAAATGTGTCCTGGGTAAGCTTCTCAGATGGAAAATGATTTAATCTGTAGTCGCATTTGACTGTGCATATAATGCTTGGTGAAGCAGGAGCAGACCTGACATTTTATGAATAGGGAAATGAGAGAGCGTGTTAAAGAAGGCTTGACAGCGAGAATGAAAGAATGAAGAGTCAACTTAAGCTGTTGAAAGCCTAACAAGATAAAGACAGGCAGGAAAGAGTCTCCTTAAATGTGATGAAATAAGGCCTGAAGGGATGGAACGGTAGAGAGATTGACGAGTATACACTTTGAAACAGAAGATAAATGTGTTCAACCTGACAGTAACATGTGGTTAAATTAATCAAAGGACCCATAGCCTTAAACGGTAGGAAAGAATACAGATTTATGCCACGATCATCTGTGATGGTAGGTGCGAAATTTCAAATAGATCAAAGAGGTGGAGCTTTTGAGAGAAAACAGTTGTTAGGGTTATACAGCGTTCTCATAACATGTAAACATGACCACTGACCATGACACAATCTTCTCTGCTTTCCTTGTGGTTCATTTCCTCCACTTTAAAATGTAAAACAGGAGATTAAGAACAGTTCTTATTACCCAAAGGGAATACTTAATTTTAAGCAATTTTGTTCTTGTGATTTTTAATGATGAATTTTCGAGGGGGAACATTTTCAGAGAGTAAGCCTATTGGTGAAATTAACAAGTTGACAGTTTACACTGCCCAGTTCTTCCTCTTGAGCTTCCAAAGGCATGATGCAGCCCCAAATACCAAGCCCACGCTTTGCCTGTCTTGATCCATGCTACTCTGCCCTGCAGAACTGTTTCTCATAAAGTCAGATGCCACAAGTTCTAACTGTTGAGGACACTATTAAAGCTGGAGACAGATAAAAATATTTTCAAAACTTTCTCAAGGATAAGCACTAAAATAAATTAGCCCTTAGCTAACTAAAATGACCAACTAATCAGAACACCGCACTGAATATACTCATCACCGAAGTTTTATTATATACCGTTGAGATCTTCCTCTTTTCACCTACCTGCATTGACTAAACGAGAGCATTCATCTTTAAGGCAGTTATTCTTCAAAGGAAGATAGAGGATAGTGATGGATCCTAGAGCATCTGCATTTTGTAAAGACTCCCCGTGTGCTGATTCTGGTTCCCCTTACTACTCCAAACTTCCAACTGAGAATCACTGCCTTACTGGGAAGAAAGCTTTTTATGTATATTAAACTGTTCTACTTAGGGTGCCATTCACCTTCAACTTTCTCATTAAAAATCAATAATGATGAAAACATCAATAATGATGACAGAAGGAACAGAAGAGAGTCAATAAATGGCAGTAATGAGGATGAATCCTCTTTGAAACTCATATCTAGGTTAAATCCTTCCTGTTTAGTGTAGTTGCCTTTCTCCTTCTATGAGACGGATTTGGAAGACTTGGTCACCAGGCTTCTCTTAAAAGTCCTTCAGTTGAGGACAGTTATTAAGTCACCTCTAAACCTCAATACCAGTAATCCTAATTCCATTCATCTTTTTTCATCAGTGCTGTTTTCCAACCCGTTAATCATTTTCATTGCTCTCCCCTGGACCCTATCCAAGTTCGCCACGTATCTTTAAGCTTCTGTGAATTATGTGACCAGTTTATAGCTTTGATAAGCCTGGATGGTGAAAAAGGTAGAATCTCATCACAATAGAATATAAATGTATATGGGGGCGGGGGCAGGGATGGAGGAGCAGATAGTTCAATTGTATGGTAAATTTCAACACAAATATGATACTCACTTAAGTTTTTATTCCTTTGTGATTATTTCTAAACATACTATAATACAGTAAAATACTCTAAGTCACAATTAGAGTCTGTATTTTATATGGATGCCTTTTTAGCGCCAACCAGTGTCTGGTTCATTTAGGGAATAGAAAGAAGGGACTACATTTTTCAAAAGGTTGGTTGTTTCTTGAGTGGAAATAGCTTTTTAATTGTAGAGAAGTGCTACTAGGAATCAAGTACCTATGAAAGACGGAGAAGCCAGGGTATGTCCACTGTATCACCAATATTCATTTTTTCCATGGCTTTTCCAAAAGAAGCTAAGCAGCCCAGTCCTGACTATATTGGTAGTTTGAATACTGTTTTCACAGTCAGAACTCTGAACCAATCATTAGCAGAATCTCCAGTTTCAAAGCCATTAGCCAGCTTGTACTCATGGGAAGCAGTATAGCACAGCGGCAGTGATTGGTGGCCAGCCACTTATAAGCTGGCAAATTTCAGCAAGGTGGGACTCCTCTTTAAGCCTCTGAGACAATAATAGAACTACATCATAGAAGTGATGTGAGTATTTGGTGAGAACAGCACCTAGCACATAGTAAGCATAAACACGCTATCAGAAAAGGAACTGACTACAGGTGCAAGTCATGAACATTGAAACCAAAGGGGGACACAAAAACCTGTTCCCTTGGATATGCAATTACTATGTGAGTGCCTCTTCAAACAAGATAAAGCACAGTGGTCATGAGAAAAGCAGAGAGCAAAGAAAATGCTGTCGTGGCCAATGGCCGAATATCTCACGGCTGAAAACACATCGGGGATCTGCAGAGTCTAACAGGAGTCAATTGGAATTCAGCAGATAAGCAGTTGCCTCTACGCACCTTAAATATTCCCTTGAAGAGAGACACCACACCCATCTTTGGCAATATATTCCCATGTTAGAACCAGACATGCATATGGAAATTATTATTATCCCTTGGCTGAGGGCTTCAGTTATAAAACATTTGTGGCGTTTGCAACCTAAAAGAGGGATTTTCTCAAATTTGCTAAAACTGCCTCATTTTTTTTGTAGGATCACCATTAGCCATACCTCATTTGAGATCAAGTGAATTGTCAGATTAACGTGTTTTTGCAGGAAGGTGATCCTGTTACTTCCTTAAAGAGCATGTAGCTCTTCTGAGGGTTATCGGCAAGCTGCCACTCCAGCTTCTCATGCCAATGCCCTTCCTGACTGGTCATTTCCCCTCAGGCTGGAGATAACCCTGCAGTGACTCCAAATTCTTTCATTCAGTATCTGATTCCATCTCCATCATTAAGCCTCCCCCAGAACATGGCTGGACCTAAGCGTTTCCACGACTTGGTTCATTCCTAAAATCCCAATCTGACTTTTGGTTGAACTGCAGTGGAAAATCCAAATCATGTGACAGTCAGAAGGAAAATAATGGCTTTTTCTTGATTCCATTTTCTAAACATACAGTAATGAACAATAAATATTTACAGGCAACTGTGATGACAACTGAAAATTTTTCTTGGGGACCCACATAAAATAGACTATATTCCATAAAACACCACCAATCAGCTTTAAGAAAGATTCTGGCCCTCCACCCATGAAAACTATTACACAATTTCTCTCCTTTTCACTGCCACTGATCGCCCCTAAAAAAAGAGTCTATGAATTCACATCGCATTAAAATGGGCAGAATCTTTATTTCCTTGATCCCGTGCAGTCTGATTTTGCCGTTCTTTCTCGGCAACATTGTTCTCCCCATCCCCCAATTCATACCTTACTTCTCTGCCTTCATATTTCCCACATACAGTCAGCAACCAAGTCCTGCTGATTCTTCCCTTGCTACGCTGTTCTTTCTACTCCTATTGCCACAGGCTAGTCCAGGTTCTTATTATTTACTTCCAATGTTTCTTTTGCAATAATAGCTCACTAACTAGTTCTCTAAATTTTCAGTGTTTCTCTGTTACAATTCATCTTGCATACCTTTGCCAAATTAAACATCCTACAGCATAATTCTGATCGTATCTCTTCACATTTTAGACATTCCAATGGCTCCCCATTATGTCTAAATAAAGTTTAACTTCAACTCATATGAGGCCAATGTGTTTGTTGAGTGAATGAGTAGAAAAATTCCACATGCAAGCTTTAGCAACTAACTTGCTATTTACTGAATGAAGTCCAAAAGAGAGGTTTTGTTTTGTTTTGTTTTGTTTTGTTTTGTGTCTTAAGCCAAGGTTCCCCGTATATTGTTTGTGGCCTCTGAAATGTTTGAATCACTACTGGTAACTCAGCTGATAAAGAAGAGTTACTATTTTATGTCTTCTGTTGTCTAGATTTTAAAAATCTCTTTCAGATTTCAACTGAATATGCCCTTTATTTCTATTCCTTAAGATATTATAAAAGTTCTCTCTATTGATTCTTCTTCATGAATGTTTAATCTAAGGAAGTTTGAAGTTCAGGGTGCCAAAA
Organism: Balaenoptera acutorostrata; assembly: GCF_949987535.1. Lineage (NCBI taxonomy): Eukaryota > Metazoa > Chordata > Mammalia > Artiodactyla > Balaenopteridae > Balaenoptera > Balaenoptera acutorostrata. The sequence continues at coordinate 53,960,210 of NC_080067.1, forward strand.
TACACAATTTGTCCCGATGATCCCAACTATTTCTTCCATTTCAGTTTAGTGTAATTTGAACATATCATATCCTGAATTAATAAAGAAGATTCAGTAAAAACATATTTTACCTTCATGGAAAATGTCTATCCAAAATAAAATTATCTTTAAATCCCATGAAAGATAACAGACCAAGATGGCAGTGTAAACACATGCCAAAATTGTTCCTGTTCAAATATGAGAAGTAATGGATAACTACTTTTGAACTATTTGAAAGCACAATCCTGTTCAAAAGCAAGAAAGTTTTCCATGGCCCATTTAAAAAAAAGGAAATCTACAACAATAAAGGGTCTTTGTCTGGGTTATGGCCAAAAATGAATTGTAAGGATTGTGTTTCAGCGTTTAGGAAAGGGCCTGAACATGCTCCACACATGAACCAAGCACCCAGTTGAAGCCAGAGTTATAACTGCATTCCCAGCCTCTGAACAGAGGGTAAAATCATTTTATTCACAGTATCACAAGACCTGGTTCAACTGAGGCAACTGTGAATTTCCATATAGCAAGGAATGTGTTGAAGAAAATTCCCACGCAGGATGAGCTCTTAAAAACTAAATTCTCAAGAGAAAATCAGCACCGAAAAAGACAATAATCTCAATAGAAGGGACAACTTACACAAATAAATAGAAATAAATAAGCAATCTGAAAAGAACTTTTAAATAATGATGCTTAAAATTCTCAAAGAGGAAAATGAGGATTAACATCAATGAAACAAAAGTAGGGTATGAAACAGAACAATAGCTATGAAAAACTATTCTCAATTGGAAATCTTGGAATGGAAAATATGAAATAAAAAGTCCAATATATGGGCTAAAATGTAAACTAGATAAAGCTGAAGAGAAAATTAGTGAACTCCATTATGAAACTCAATAAATCTCACAGACTGTAAAGAGATAAAGAGAATGAAATAAAAAGAAGTTAATAAGTATGAGAATATATATATATGAATATATACACAAATATATATATGAATATATATACATTTAAACATATATTTACGTATATATGTATATATACCAGAAAAAAAGAGAACAGAAGAGAGGCAATATCTGAAGAGATAATGGCTGAAATTTTTCCAGAATCAAAAAAAGACATAAACACTTGAAAGAGTCACAAACAGTATCAAAAAAGAAAAATCCAAACCCAAAGACATTGTAGTGAAACTTCAAAAGATCAATGATAAAAAGAAAAATCTTAAAAGTTTTCAGAGAGGAAAAGGCAGATTACCCAAAAAAGAGAATAATCAGGATGACAGAATTGTCTCCTCAACAACCAGAGCTGCTAAAAGAGAATAGAGAAGCATTTTCAAAGTATCAAGACAAAATAACTGAACCAGGATTCCATATTCAGTCAAACCAACTTTCAAGGGAGAGGGCAAGAGAAAGATATTTCCAGATATACCAGAACTAAAAAAGTTAACTATTCATGAATTATTGTTGAAAGAAGTATTAAATTACGTACTTGAACCTAGGGAGGGGAAAAAGGAAAGAATGACATGCAAAAAACAGTAGTGAACAAATAAGTCAGCAAGACATGCTGATACATCTTAAAAATAAAACTACAACTAACATTCTAGAAAATAATAACAAGAGAGCTGCAAGTTGATGGCTAGGCCATGAGAGAGATCGGAAGGATGTTCTAAAAAGTCCAAAAGTCCTTATCTTTCATGGGAGGATGTTAGCAATACTAAATAGAGACTTCTTTACAAAAATAAAAAATTATAATGTGTGTTAAGTATAGCATAGCCAGTAGAGGAAAAACAGGAATAAAAATACAGAGCTTTTCTAAGGTTCTCTCCCCTCTGATCTTCTAGGGCCATTTATTATCTTCAGAAGAGACAAAACATCTTAAAACTACAGACTTGACTTTACTGTCAGTAAAGGGAACAGTGTAAAATTTTGAAATCAGACAGCACTGTAATCAATCATTCACAGCTTATAGTTTTTAAAATAATATTTAATAATTTGACAATAGGATAAGGACATGAGGCTTAAAATAACTAAATAAAAATATTAGGAAAAACTACTTATTAGATCATAAAGCTTACCAATGGAAACTGTTAGAAGACATATCTGAAAGTAAAATAAAAATAGATAAAGGACCACACAATAAAAGTCAATGATAGGGCTTCCCTGGTGGCGCAGTGGTTGAGAATCTGCCTGCTAATGCAGGAAACACGGGTTCGAGCCCTGGTCTGGGAAGATCCCACATGCCGCGGAGCAACTAGGCCCGTGAGCCACAACTACTGAGCCTGCGCGTCTGGAGCCTGTGCTACGCAACAAGAGAGGCCACAATAGTGAGAGGCCCGCGCACCGCGATGAAGAGTGGCCCCCACTTGCCACAACTGGAGAAAGCCATAGCACAAAAACGAAGACCCAACATAGCAATCAATCAGTCAATAAAGAAATCTTAAAAAAAAAAAAAAAAAAAAAAAGTCAATGATAACATTTGGCTGTGTACTCCATGATAGCAGTGAATTAGGCAATATAATAGGTACACATTCCTCTATCTTCTCTAAGTTTGATGAGTATTTTCTAATCGTCCTTTTAAAAATGTCAACAAGTTGTTAATTATTCAGCTTCTGAATAATGTACACAGATGAGAGCTGTTCGTGTCTAAACCAATAGACAAAACTATATTTTAAAAGTAAATACATATAGAGAAAAAACTCAATTCAAAATTAGAATTTTGAATACTTCAAAATAAAAATGGTATTTGCTTCTGAATGACATGATAGTGGATGACATTTTCTTTTCCAAACTTTCTAATACTCCCTATAATCAACATGTATTATTTTATATTGCTTTATCATCAGGCAAAATAAATGTTTTAAAATTATAAACTTTCCGCATGAATCCATCTTTATAAGGATTCAATTGATAAGCAGTTATATAATTTTAAAGAAAGCTTCTAAAACCCTATGTAATTCATCCAATATACAAGTAGTTTTAATTCTGTAGATATTAGATTTAATTATTCACCTAACCAAAAGTCAACATGTAGCATAATGTGAGATTATATAACATGTTGCTTATAAAAAACAGGGCTAAATCTGATTATATAAACTAATCTCTTCCACTCACACATAAAACACTTGATAAAATAATAAAGGCCCAAAGGGACTAAAGAAAAGTTCTAATAGTCCAAGGAAAATCAATTTATTCTTCATTGAAACAAAAATTAAGTTAAAGTTTGTCATTTTCCAGACTTTTATAAAATCAGTGAATTTGTCCATGGAATCTTCAGGAGTATAATTTACTTCTCTTTCTGTTAAGGCCTATATTAAAGTACCTACACAATTAGGCCCCTCCTGATTCCATAAAAACACTCATTCAGAAGTGTTATTCTCGGGGCTTCCCTGGTGGCGCAGTGGTTGAGAGTCTGCCTGCCAATGCAGGGGACACGGGTTCGAGCCCTGGTCTGGGAAGATCTCACATGCCGCAGAGCAACTGGGCCCGTGAGCCACAGTTACTGAGCCTGCGCGTCTGGAGCCTGTGCTCCGCAACAAGAGAGGCTGCGATAGTGAGAGGCCCGTGCACCGCGATGAAGAGTGGCCCCCACTTGCCGCAACTAGAGAAAGCCCTCGCACAGAAACGAAGACCCAACACAGTCAAAAAAAAAAAAAAAAAAAAAAAAGAAGTGTTATTCTCAAATTTCCAATAATAACTGAGTAATCTGGAGGTTTGCTTAAAGTTTGAATATGCATGCCTGGGTTGAGTCAAGCATATTAATCATTCCATTCTACATGACTCTGTATAATATAATGAACATTAACAGACTTCCCATTTCCTGTATCTCATTTTTATTTTATTATACCACAAGGGCTAAAGACCAGAAAAGAGACGTCTAATATTTTTTAAAAATAGTGGAAAACATTGCTACTGAATTTCCTAATAAAATTACTAAAAGCATTTGCACTCAAATTATAGTGATGATGTACTTAATATTTTTATCCTCACTAATTAAAAAAAAGAAAGAAAGAAAAGTCTCTTATTAAAGGCCATGTTTTTACCCAGTTCTGGAATACTCATTTGGACCCTGCAAATAAAAACTTTAAGTGCCAGTTCTACAAATTCCTATTACTGTATCTGGTTCAAGAAGCAAGCTTATTGTTAACAAGATGAAAACATTCCCACTTATGCCACTGGCAAGATTTTTAATGACCAGACTGGTCATTCACCTACTTTCATTGTTTAAAATCTAACAAAGAATTTACTCATTTTTGATGGATACCTTAGAACTCATTAGGGTTAGCTGGAGTTTCTCTGATCCCCAGAGACAATGAATTCAGGATTTTAATTAGAAAGACTGGTTTCCATGACTATACTCAAACTTTTATTTTTTAATGTAAAATTATGTTTAAGGATATCATGCTATTCAGAAGTAACTAAATAGTATGATTGCAAATTCAAGGTCTATATCACTAATATAATAACACTACCCAATAACAATAATACTACCAGGTGCATTAGACTTTACTAAGCATTACCACATATGTCACATAATGTAACATTCGCAAATTGTAGGAAACCAGCATCATTTATGATCCTCAGTTGACATCTGTTGTTTTCTTACAACCCAGAACCTACTTCTCTTTCCTATAGTGCCCTGATTTCCTTCTGAGGATTTACCTTTTACCCACTAGACAGACATGGAACCGGACTCAGAAGCCCATTCCCTTCCTAGAAGTTGGCATGTCAGCCAAGTTAGGTCAAACTTTGGGGTCCCTCCTGTGAATCTGAATCTTGAGCAGAGGAACAAAGACAGATAACCCTGTTGCTTCCAACCAGAGAACCCTGAAATACCCTTTTACACATGAAGCATCTGAAATGCAGAAATGTTAAGTGATTTTCCCAGGTTGTTCAGTAAGCAAGAGAGTGGTGACCTCATGACTCCTAATCCAGTGTTCTTTGCACTCTGCCACAGAGATAAAGATGATCATACAACACTTTCTTTATTGAAGTATAATTGAGTTATAATATTATATTATCAATAGTTTTAGGTGTACAGCAGTTATTCAGTATTTTTACAGATTATTACTCCATAAAAGTTATTACAAGATAATTGCTATAATTTCCTGTGTTATACAGTATATCCTTGTTGACTATCCATTTTATAGAGTAGTTTGTATCTCTTAATCTCATACCCCTATCTTGCCCCTCCCTCCTTCCCTCTTTCCACTGGTAACCACTAGTTTATTTTCTATATCTGTGAGTCTGTTTCAGTTTTGCTATATACCTTCATTTGTTTTATTTTTTAGATTCCACACATAAGTGATATCATATAGTATTTGTTTTTCTATGTTTGACATTTCACTAAGCATAATATTCTCTAGGTCCATCCACATTGCTGCAAATGGCAGAATTTCCATTGTACATAAACCACATCTTCTTTATCCATTCATCTGTTGATGGACACTTGGGTCACTTATGTATCTTGGCTATTGTAAATAGTGCTACTTATGAACACTTTGATGAGAGTTTTTATCATGAATAAATGTTGACTTTTGTCAAATGCTTTTTCAGCATCTATTGAGATTATCATGTGATTTTTTTATTCTTCCTTTTGTTAACATGATGTATCACATTGATTGATTTGCAAATATTGAACCATTCTTGCAACCCTGGAATAAATCCAACTTGATCATGGGGTATGATCCTTTTTATATATTGTTGCATTCAGTTTGCTGATATTTTGTTGAGGATTTTTGCATCTATATTCATCAGGGATATTGACTTGTAATTTCCTTTTTTTTTTTGTAGTGTCTTTGTCTGGTTTTGGTATCAGATAATGGATGCCTCTTAGAATGAATTTGAGAGTGTTCTATCCTGTTAAATTTTACAGGTATTAACTCTTTATGTGTTTGGTAGAATTTCCCTCTGAAGCTGTCTAGTCCTGGACTTTTGCTGGTAGTTTTTTTTTTTTTTTAATTACAAATTCAATTGCACTTCTAGTGATCAGTCTGTTCAAATTGTCTGTTTCTCCTTGATTCAGACTTGGCTGCTGTATGTTCCTAGAAATTTTTCCATTTCTTCTATGTTGTCCTGTTTGTTGGCACATAACTGTTCACAGTATTCTCTTATGATTGTATCTCTGTGGTGTCAGTTATTTCTCCTCTTTCAATTCTTATTTTGTTTATTTAGGTCCTCTCTCTTTTCTTCCAGGTGAGCCTGGCTAAAGGTTTATCAATTTTATCTTTTAAAAAAATCAGCTCTTGGTTTCATTGATCTTTCCAATTGTTTTTTTAATCCCTGTCTTATTTATTTCCTCTCAGATCTTTATTATTTCCTTCCTTCTGCTGAATTTAAGATTTGTTTATTCTTCTTTTTCTAATTCCTTTGGGTGGTAGGTTAGGTGGTTTATTTGAGATTTTTCTCATTTCTTGAGGAAGACCTGTATCTCTATGAACCTCCTTCTTAGAATAGCTTTTGCTGCATCCTATAGATTTTTCAAGTGTGTTTCCATTTTCATTTGTCTCAAGGTATTTTCTGATTTCCTCTTTGATTTCTTCATTGACCCATTGGTCAATGAAATGGTCAACTGACCCATTTTTTAGTAGCATGTTGTTTCATCTCCACGTGTTTGTTCTTTTTCCATTTTTCTTTCTGTAATTGATTTCTAGTTTCATACCATTGTGGTCAGAAAAAAATGCTTGATATAATTTCTATACTCTTAAATTTCTTGAGACTTGTTTTGTGACCTAGCACGTGATTTATCCTGGAGAACGTTCAATAGGCATTTGAAAAGAATGTGTATTCTATTGTTTTTGGATTTAATGCTGTAGATATCTATTAAGACCATCTGGTCTATTGTGTCATTTAAAACCACAGTTGCCTTATTGATATTCTGTCTGGATGACCTGCTCAGTGATGTAAGTGGGGTGTTAAAGTCCCCTACACTTATTGTATTATTGTCAATTTCTCCCTTTATGTCTGTTAGTATTTGCTTTATATATTTAGGTGTTCCTGTATTGGGTACATATATGTTAAGAAGTGTAATATCCTCTTTTTGTATTGATCCTTTTGTCATATAATGCCTTTCTTTGTTTTTTGTTATAGCCTTTGTTTTAAAGTCTATTTTGTCTGAAAAGTATACAAATATTGCTACCCCTGCTTTTTTGTCATTTCTCTTTGCATGAAATACCTTTTTCCATCCCCTCACTTTCAGTCTGTGTGTGTCTTTGTTCTGAAATGAATCTCTTCTTCTCCTTCTTCTCCTTCTCCTCCTCCTCCTTCTTCTTCTTCTTCTTTCTTCCCATGTGGTTTGATGGTTTTCTTTAGTAGTATGCTTATGTTCCTTTCTTTTTATTTTTGTGTATCTATTGTAGGTTTTTGATAAGTGGTTACCATGGGGTTCAGACACTTTGATCTATAACTACATCTACTTGTTTTAAACTGGTAGTCATTTAAGTTCAAATGCTAAAAGATATACATTTTTTACTCTCCATCCCCACATTTTGTGTTTTTCATGTCATATTCTACATCTTCATGTTTAGCCCTGTTTATTGTAGTTATAGTTGCTTTTATAATTTTTTGTCTTTTAATCTTTGTACTGGCTTATTTCAGTGGTTGATCCTCAGTTCTTACTGTATATTTGCCTTTCTTAGTGGGATTTTCCCTTTCCTAGAGATTCCTACTTCCTTTCCACTTAGAGAAGACCCTACAACACTTCTTTTAGGGTAGGTTTACTATTGATTAACTCTTTTAGTTTTTGCTTGTCCAATAAGCTCTTTATCTCTCTTTCAATTCTAAATGATAATCTTGATGGGTAGAGTATCCTAGGTTGCAGATTTTGCCTTTTCAGCACATTGAATATAACATGCCACTTCCTTTTGGCCTGCAAATTTTCTGCAGAGAAATCAGCTGATAGCCTTATGGAGATTCACTTGTATATGACTCTTTGTTCTTCTCTTGCTGTCTTTAGAATTCTCTGTTTATCTTTACCTTTTGCCATTTTAATTATGATATGTCTTGGGGTGGCTCTGTTTGTGTTCATCTTGTTTGGGACCCTCTGTGCTTCCTGTGCTTAGATATCTATTTCCATCTTCAGGTTTGGAGAGTTTTCAGCCATAATTTCCTCAAATACATTTTCAAAACCTTCTCTCTCTTCTCCTTCTAGGACCCCTATAATGCAAAGGTTGGTACACTTAAAGTTATCCCTGAGATATCTTAGACTGTTTTCATTTTTGTAATTTGTTTTCCTTTTTGCTGTTCTGATTGGATGATTTCCATTATTCTATCTTCCAGATCACTTATGCATTCTTCTGTATCACTTAGTCTGCTATTCATTCCTTCTAGTGTGTTTTTTATTTCAGCTATTGAATTCTTCATTTCTGATTGTGCCTTTTTTATATTTTTTAGTTCCTTATTAAAATTTTTACTCTGTACATGTGTTCTTTTCCCTAATTCAGTTAAGATTTTTATTACTAGTGCTTTGAACTCTTTATCTGGTAAATTGTTTATTTCTGTTTCATTATTTATTTTTTCAGAGGTTCTCTCTTGCTCTTTCAAGTGAGAGCAGTTTCTTTTTTCATTTTGTTTAACTTTCTCTGCTTCTATGAATTTAGGTGAAAGAGTTACCTATTGTGGTTTTAAATGGATATTCTTACATGGGAGTGTCCCTATACAGACATTGCCCAATCCCTTTGATGGGAGAACTAGATTTGAAATGGACACAAGTCACATCTTTCCTCAGGGTGTGCTGGCAGCTATCACCTTGGTAGGGGGTGGGGCTGGAGATGGAGGGGGTCAGAGTGCTCACTCCACTTGGGCTGGGACACACACCTCAGCTGAGGCTGTTGCAGGAAACCCAGTAGCCTCTAGAGCAGTCCTTTCTCTACCCTGCCTCCAGGGCAAGCCAGCTCCTCAGGAGTGGAGTACAGGCTTCCCACAGCCCTCCTGTTAGTCCCAGTGGTCCTTTAACCAGCCAGTGGTTCTCATCTCCCCCAGATAGGACCCCAGGACTGGGACACCCAATCTGTGGCTCTCATCCTTCACTTCCCAGGGTGGATGTCCACTCATATATTCTCCTCTTTCCTCTGAATCCCCTCCCAGGAGCATAGGTCCTGACTGCATTGCTTTTCTTCCCTTCCTACCCAATTACTTTGTATCTTTCTTAAAGTCTTGGTTGTACAGGAGTCCTTCTGCCAGTTTCCAGTTAGTTTTCAGTGAGAATTGTTCCACATGTAGATTATTTTTTATGTGTTCATGAGGGGAGGTGAGCTCCATGTCCTCTTGTTCTGTCACCTTGGTCAATCTCCCACACAACACTTCTTTTAAATGGAGTTTCATTTTCCAATGGCTAAATTGCTTTAAAGTTTAAAAATCACTACAGGAAAAGCTTTAAAGCAAAGGATAATCTAATTTTGGATAGCCATAAGTATCTTCATAGAACTTTTAGAGAAATGCCATCTATTTCCTTCAGTAATACTTCCAGATTTTTATAAGGAAAACCTTATATTGTACCTTGTACTTCAATATTGGGTTATAATACTTACTACTGACTAACTTTTCCAAATACTTCTTTTCTGGATTCAAACGTCATATTAAAAAAAGCAAAAAGATACAGCAAATTAAGTGAATCAAGAACTCTAACAACAATAATGGCTAGCATTTTTTGAGTGCCTACCATGTGTCAGGAAATTTATTGGCCACTTTATATATATTAAATGTTATTAAATCCTCACAACAGCATTGCAGGGTCAGTACCAATATCTCAATTTAAAATGAGTGAACTGAGACTTAGAGATGTTAATAACTTGCCCAAGTTCATATAACTGAATAATGTTAAAACTACAATCTGAAGCCCATATTACTTCCATGAATACCATATATCCTCTTAGAAACACTGAAGTGAGACATTAGGATATAGTCTTATCCCTTCAAAGGCTTAGACAAAGAGAAGGTTGGTAATATCATAGACTCTGTGATAACCAGCACTGCATAAATCATAGTCAATGGAAACACTAAATCTATACTCAGAATTTGGAAAATCACAAGATATCTATGTTAAATCTGAATACTGTGATAATTGAAAAGACAACATTTACCCCTATTTGATGTCAGAAAAGGCTTACATTTTGAAAAAGTCTAGAAATCTTGCTTTCAGGTTTACAAGGGAAAAGCGACCTTCACTTTCTCTCCTAGATTTCTTTGCCTTCCTACTACATTTCTCTCCAAAAAGTTTAGCTTATATGAATCAAAATTTCCCTTTTAACAGATGTGCATCTCAAACTCAATATCCCACCCTTCACAATTACTGCATAATCCAATTGTGAAGGCAAAATGATTGTTACGTGGAATATATCTTTAAAACCTTTAGCAGTTAAGAAAAAAGAGACACACCTAGGCTTATTTTTTCCATCTGGATCCAAAACTTTTCATGGGCAAACTATATGGTATTTGTATTGGCAAGAAGAAGAGTGTGATTTCAAAACACCACCTAGTAGTGCTGTAATGTAGGCCACAGTGCTAATGAGGCATGGTGGTGAATATCGTTCTTGTAATAGTATCAATTGTTTCAATATGTAAAAGTCTGTTTAAAGCTATGTATTGAACCTCTACCCATGTCTAGTCATCCTAAAATTGAATCCTACAAGTTACTAACAGACTTAAGCTTACAACCATCTCTGAAAATAGATCAAAAGGCACACCCTGCTCAAGATGGCTCAATAATGTCTTTTTCTGGAAAAAAGTGAGAGCAGTTCTCAAAAAAACACTTTTTTAATTGAATGATTGCACAACCTAATGGTGGGATTGTCCAGACTTGGTGTTTGGTGGGGGAAGATTCAACCTTGCTTGATTACCCTCACTTCAGCTGGAGCTCTGTCCCCATGAGGATACTAAAATCAAACAACCAAGAATTGTATCAGTAAAGTGCTTAATGAAGATGTTCTGTAGTGGAGTTTAAACAAATGTGATCCCTGGTGGTGCAGTGGTTGAGAGTCTGCCTGCCAATGCAGGGGACACGGGTTCGAGCCCTGGTCTGGGAAGATCCCACATGCCGCGGAGCAACTAGGCCCGTGAGCCACAACTACTGAGCCTGCACGTCTGGAGCCTGTGCTCTGCGACAAGAGAGGCCGCGATAGTGAGAGGCCCGCGCACCGCGATGAACAGTGGCCCCCACTTGCCGCAACTAGAGAAAGCCCTCGCACAGAAATGAAGACCCGACACAGCCAAAAAAATAAATAAACAAATAAAAACTTGAAAAAACAAACAAACAAATGTGAATGTACTTATTTTTCCTATTTGATTAATTGCTATATTCCTCCTAAAGAAAAAGCTTTTCAGAAAGATTAGGTCGTGGCTATTACATGCACATACTATAATTCATATAACACCATTGAAAAGAGCTCAGAAGCCAGATTCCACACTCACAAACTCAAATTTCTTTCATATTTCATCACTTTTTTCAGTCCATCCCCAACAAAATGGTTCCCATCACCAACCAGCCTGGCTGCCTAAATAAGATCTGTAGGATCCTATCAGTGATGGTGATGGCGATGGCAAGTGAATGATGAGGCAAACATTTGTCAATTCTGCCTCTTAAGGTTGGGAGTGATCTTGTGTATCCAGAAATCAAGAGTCTCATGCTATTAATATTTATATTGTCTAAAGGAATGCTCCCATATAGTGAGTTGTGGCCACAAAACTGCCATAACTACCACACTCTCAACAGGAGCATATAACTAAGACATGGAAGAACAGCTGGCCGATTGCACCTGCATTTCTGCATCTGCAACTAACAACTGGTCCAAATGGGAGGCCACACCCATAAGGTAGAGGTGTGGGGAGAAATTGGCCGACCGCTGAGTGTGCTGTAATATAGTAGAACCCCCTCTATGCTGTTAAATGAAAAGCAGAGATTAGACACAGGAAAGCAAAAATGTCCAACTTCCTCTATGAACAACCTCAGGGTTTATACCAGATCGGACAATAAATTATCAAGTAAGATAAGATTCTATTGTATCCAAGGATAAGATACCCTGAGATTCTCAAAGAAGTTAAAACAAATTTAAATAAAGTCAAATTCCTTCCCTAATCCTAGAGCAACTATTTTTCTTTTTGCCAATTGGAATATTTCATGCCCTTATCAAAGGCATACCAGAGCATCACACGGTCTAATTCCACTTTTCCGTGTGTTACAACATGGTCACCTTTTGCTGGAGGAGAGGAGGGAAGGAAGTCCATGACGCTCTCTGGAGCCTCCATGGAAGCCTGTTTTTGCTCTTCATCAAAACCTTCTGAAAACAAGGGCTCTTTCCCATCTTTATCATGAAGGTAGAGCTTCGGTTCTTGCAAGCCGCTTGCTGCCTTCGTTCCCGGAGTTTCTCGCCTCCCATCAGTCACAGGACAGACTGCCTCCACAAGCCATCATTAACCTGCCAATTCTGCCTCCAAACAAGGAGGACAAGAGCTCACTAATTTGAAGATCAAAAAGCCACTTGTCCATTATATAATTGGAATGAAAGGCAAAATGTTGCCGTTCTGAAGAGCCCAGTAATTACTAGCTGTTAATTGCTCTCTCGTGGTGGCTCACTTGTAATTAAAAAGAACAGCTCGTTGCAGGCCGATAAGCAATGGTGGAGACCAGCGGTTTAATCAACAAAGCAGAAAAATTTGTTTCTGCCGCGGCCAACAACAGCTTGAGAAATCTTCAGATGTCCAATTGAGATTAAAAACTGTCTATTTAGTGCAGTCAGATTTTATTTTAACCAAGGAAATGACTATTTGAAGTCTTCCAACGTGAGTGTCTCTGCCACATCCCCGCTCGTGCCGTGGGGACTAATCACGGGCTGGGGTTGTGATCACTCAAGTAAAGAAATGTAGCGACTTTCCTCTTGACTTCATCATTCTTGGGTAATTGGCCTGTCTGAGGTGAGTACTCTTTTTTTTTTTTTTTCTTTTTAAAGAAAGCGCTTTAAAGTATGGAAGGCCCACAGACTGTGCATTTAATTACTGTTCATATTTCATGCAGTCAAACTGAATTTCATTTAAAAAGAAAATGATTTACCCATCTTAAAAAAAGCCTTATATGCTCTGCTCTGCTTTTTTCTTTCAGGGGTTATATATTTACATGCCGCCCAAAAATGTATTTAGGGCATCAAAGTTAGTTCTGTAAGCAGCTTCTCTGTCATTTCCTCTTTCATCTAATAGCCACAAATGACAGCTATCCTTAGGAGGGATGGCTGGATACTCCCTGGAAAAATAATACTACATTTAGTTAAGAAGTTTCCCAGGTTAAGTGGGATTACTTGGTCCCAGTTTGGCTCGCATTTCTCTGATTGTGAACGGCGTGTGTGCCCACCCTCGTGCCTCTTTTCTTCTCCTTCTTCCAGGTCGTGGTAGTTGGAAAGCCATTTGTTTTTAAAATTTGCATGTGCTTCCACTTAACTGCTCCTCATATGGGTCTCAAGCTATGTTTAAGTCTAGTCTTTCATCAGGGAGGAAATAACTGCTGCCTTCACTAATCATAAGAAACGCATCTCTTTGTTGTATGGATTGTATTAAAAATGCACCTCAATCACAATGCCAGTGATACAAACTCTTGGTCAAATATCTACCATAGGAATTGCGTAAGCGTTGGCACTAGTCATCCTGTACAAAATGGTTTATCACTCCAGCTCAAATGGTGCTTCTGAAAAGATCTGTCCCCTTGCCAGCCACTAAAGCAAACTTCTCTTTCTCCTACACTAATGATAGTCTTAAGATATAGCCTACAAGTAAATGAGTAAGTTAATTCGGGTTAATGAAAAATTAACCTACTGTTAGCTTAATTTGATAGTCCCTATCTTCTCTTTGAAAACACTGTTGACGTCAGGCTAAAGGAGACTGGTACCCCCTACTTGCCTCCATGCCAATCCACTTAAAGTCATACAGGCCTCCCTCCTACTAGGGAACTCATCAGTTGAGTCCTAAGCTAACTTTCCTGCATTAAGATGTCTGCTTTCAGGAAGAAGAAGGAAGAAAGAAAAAGAGAAGCTTTACCGGGTTTTCTTTTACCCTTCTTTTCATTTATATCTGAGAACCAATGGCCTACCATTATGGAAAGGGTAGAGTCCAATCTTAGTTTAAATCCCAACTTCATTGTTTCTTAATGAGTAACCATGAGAAAGTTATTTGGCCTCTTAAATCTCAATTGAATCCATGGAGAAAATAACTCTTTTAAGGGACTGTTGCCAAAAATAAATGAAAGAATATTTTGAACATAATAGGTGTTTGGTAAATGATAGCTGTTCCTAAGGAATGTTGCATACTAGTAATATGATACACATGCTAATTCAAGAAAGGTCCCTCCCCATGGAGTCCTCTGTATACTTTCAAATATGGCAGGAGGACCTGGAAAAGAGAACCCCCGAAGTGTTTTGTTGAGTATTCCCCATTTTCTCCCACTCCTACACTTCATCACTGTGTACATGCCATTAATTACTTCAACTACAGTAAAATCTGGCATGAGGGGAGGGTAGGACACAGTGAATCAATGAATGACCCAAAGAGGAATTTGGTAATAGATTCACTTTAATAAAAAGGTGGGAGGGCAAAAAAGAAGACAGAATTATTTTCTGAAGTTTAAGTTTCTGAAAAATTTCCTCAGGATGTTAATGAGCATAAAGAAGAGCACACAAACACACACACACCCACACCCACACACACACACACACACACCCACACACACACATTTCTCCTGACAACCCTTACCACACCTATCCATCCTATAAATAAGTTTAGTGCCTTATATACAATAAACCTGAGAGGAAACCATTCATATGAGCAGCACCATCTTCTAATTTAAGAAAGCCGTGCAACTGGAAAAATAATGAAATCAAATTATTTTTTCCTAAAATATATATTCAAAAGTTGTTGCCTCTTTGATGTAACATTCCTTTCTGGCCTTTATTCTACTAGGACCTATTGTGTGGTCTTTTATTTCTCATTGATAATTAGGAAGCTTTTAAAACTATTACTGAAGCCAAGGAAAAATTCAATGCCTTAGGTGAAGAATCGTAGTCTTATTTTTAGTTACAAACTAAACTTGGACCTATAGTGATCCTTCCTGTATACAACCATGGAAACATCAAGTGACAGAGTTGAAAGAGATTTAGAAGAGTCTTTTGCAAATATAGGCCTTTAAAAGTTACAAAATAAGTACAAATAGTCACTAAGTTCTACACTTAGATAAACCTCAAAGAGAACAGCTACTAATTTGCCTCAGGGCTTCACCTTCCCCCAAAGGCTGAGTAGCAAAGGGTCACGGATATAAGAATAGAATTTGGTATTAGAAAGTGAATGGTCAGCTTGTCAGGAGCAGGCTCTACTACCAGCCCTGGCTTGACCCTGGGTGGATCCTCTCACCTCCCTGATGTGATAATTGAAGCAGAGAAACCCTGAAGGCCCATCCAGCTTAAAGAGTCTATTTTTCTATAACTACTATTTTAAAAATCTTGTGGTAAAATATACATAAAATTTACCATTTTAAGCATCCTTATGTGTACAATTTAATTGTAAACATTTTAAGTGTACATTGTGAAATGTACAAGTGTACATTTTAAAGTGTACAATTAGGTACATTTACATGTGCAACCATCACCACCATTCATCTCCAGAACTTTTTCATCATTCCAAATTAAAACTCTGTACCCATTAAACAATAACTTATCATTTTCTTCTCCCCACAGCTCCCGGTAACCACTATTCTCCTTTCTGTCTTGATGCATTTGCCTATTCTAGGTACCCCATATAAGTGGAATCATACTTTATTTGTCCTTTGATGTCTGGCTTGTTTCACTTAGCGTATTGTTTCAAGGTACACCCATGCTGTAGCATGTGTCAAAATTTCATTCCTTTTTAAGGTTGAATAATATTCCACTGTATAGATAGACCACATTTTGTGTATCCATTCATCTGCTGATGGGCATTTAAGTTGTTTCTACCTTTTTAGCTATTGCTAATAATGCTACTATGAACACTGGTGTACAAGTATCTGTTTGAGTCCCTACGTTCAATGGCAACTTTTGAGATCCAGGAAGAGTCCAAGCAGACTTAAAAGGCTATTGACAGTAGCCTGTCGGCATCGGGCTCATGTGCCCTGGTTAGAAAGTCAAGAAGATAATGCGACATCTCTTGACTCACTTTGTACCATACCAACTACCAGAAGCTGCTCAACAAAGGTCTTCTAATAACAGAAAGCAGACTCAGCCTCTTTGGATCAATTACATGTTAAGCCTAAATCCTCTTATAGGGTGTGGGCAACCTCCTGCCCGCACATCGTGCTGGTTAAGGGCAAAAGCCAAACAATATGTTTATGCACTGGCTTTTCTGAACACTCATCTTCCTGTGTCTACTCACGACGCCCAGACCAGCAGGCCCGGAATGACTGTAGCCAATTCTGATCACACTGAACTCCTGCGTTCACTTCATGATTGGGATGTGGAGGGGGCACTTTGTTTTCCTACTTCCTGTTTCTATTTTTCAGGCAGCACCTGTCACCAGCAGTCTTGACTTTGACAGTTTTCTTTTGAGTCTCTTTGCTTTTTTTCTCATACTTGTTCTAAGGTTTATCAGAGGAAACACTTGCCCTCCCAAGGATGGCCTCCACGCTGTGACAGATTAATCCAAGTGGACTGAACTTCCTTCAGACAGAGGACACTAATTATTATGAAGGCACTTAGAACACAATGCGAGCTGACATCTGACAGACCATTCCCTGCCAGCTCTGCATTGTCTTAATGTCAGACCCTGTCAGTTCCCAGCCTTAATTACATCCTGTTTACAAACATTAGGCCTGACTTCAGATGAAGCCTTAACAAAGGTTGACAAAGGTCAGGGTCACACCGCAAGGATGTTATCTGTCTGTACTCTCCTCCCGATAAACCAGAGGTAGAGGGCTGATTCGGGAGATAGCTTTCAGAGCAGAAAAATGCACTGTGGTCACTGGAATATCTAATCTCTGTGGACACATTTTCATCCAATCTGCTAAGCACTGTGGCAGGGAGAGGGGGTGAAATTTAGAGGGCCAACTTGGTGCTGCTTGTTATCTGAAATCCCCTGAGGGCAGACATGGCAAAGGTGTTGGGAAAAACCTTCAGCAGGAAGGCGGTAGTCACCCTTTGCCACTGATTCAAGAAAAACAAATTCAAGCTTTAAAAAATGAACCCCAGTTAAAATAGAGACCTGTGTCAAAGATAACAAGCAAATCTTAACTAGTATACATGACCTGATTTTTTTTCAATCATTATTTTTGAAATGTTTTTATGTTAGGGTCAAGTAGCAGATTTTTTCTTAAGCAAAGTACTCTTTAGATTCATTTTATATGCTAGATTTGTAGGTATCACATGAGACTTTCATTCAAAGCAATCAGACTTGATTATCTTTGAATGTTAATAGGTTACAACAGTAATTAATAGTATAACCTATTTTTGTTTGGTTGTTTGTTTTTTTAGGTTTTGGCCTTAGTGGTCATCTGCCAATCTCTGTATTTTACAAATAGGAAGAGAGAGGGTTGAATTATGTAACATAACTAGATCTTACAGCACACTGGTGGCAAGGCCAAGCCGGAACCAAAATCTCTCACACATAGTCTGGGGTTCCTTGGAAGTAAACACTTTATTTTTAGAATTCTTACGGAGCCTGGCACCTAGTTACTAGACATCTGTTTAACAACTTATTCATTCTGCCCCTTCAGCCTTCTTTCCTAAAGATCTAAAGAACTTACAATTCTTTTCATCTTATAAGTTCCAACACATAAGCTGTTTCAAATGTTCTTCTCTTTAAGATGTACTTCTTTAAGTCTTGAAATTCCCATCGTGCCCACAAAAGCACTCAGTAGATCATTTACATAACTGCTTGGGCACCACTTGGTTCTTCCACATTATCAAGACTTCTGCTGTGCTACCTCCAGATCATTTTCTTATTGAGTCCAGTGAGTGGCAATCTGTTCAACAGGCTTGTTTCCTAAATGTACACCTTGTAGAAGTGAGTTTAGGTGTATCTCTAACAACTGTGTCATAATCGGTTTTTTAGGTCAACAGCGTTTCATAGAAATGGCCTCCTTTGGTGTCTAGTTCCTCCTTCATCAGCTACACTGCCCTGCCGCACCACACACCCAGGGCACAGATACTCACTTTCAGACCTACTGCTTAGCCCCTCTCCCAAGAAGCTCATCTGGCCCTAGAGTTCTTGCCACCAGTAGGTAACTCTGAATTTTTTTAGGCTTGGTCCTGACTCTTCACCTCTTTTCTTCCTCATCTCTGTGAGAGGCCTTCTGTTCAAACACAGTAAGTCTAAGAACAAATCATTTCCAGGGTCCCTCTCCCAATCCTCCCATCTTGAAAGAAGAAACATCATTCTCATGACCCCTAATTTTTAACCTTTGAGAGTCCTTTCTCGGCCCTACCTACTTCCCTGTAGTGAAGAACCAAGCAATTGTTCATTGCTTTGTCCAATGTGCCTGCCGCAGTACCTCAAACATAGTAGGCACTTAGTAATGCATGGATAAATGAGCAAAGAAATGAAAGGATCCATGTAGAAATGGACAAACTTGATGAAATCACTGTCTTTGATAATTTTTTCCTCACAGTATCCCAGCTCTTCTTTTCCACTTCCTCCTTCACAACCATCTCCATTTTCCAGGCTTCCTTCACCAGGGATCTGAATTACTACAAACCATTGTTGGTTCATCTGCCTTAGTTTCTCCACCGAACCCCTCCCAACTATGGCTGGGCACAGAGAGTAGTGCTGTACAAAAACTGGTGCTTCACTCTTACCTAAAACACAGACCCCTTGCAACAATCCTGTCGAATATTCTAATTTGTTATATAAAAATGTCAAGTAGCTCTAGGCCCAGGTCCAACTCCTGCCAAGTGTGACTTATTCCGTTCCCCCAGGATGACAATGAAATGCTGTTTAACTGTCCTTTGACTACACTTCTCTGAACAGGTGTGTTCCCCATAACATTCTGTGGTCTAGACCAGATTTCCCAGCTTATGGGGGATTATGTCATTTGGGACTGAATCCAAGACTTGGCTTAAATAAAGATGTATTACTGCCTTGCTGCTCATGCATTGACCATATTCACAGAGAGAAGGCAGATGAATCTCCCCGTCAAGTGTAATACGGAACTCTCTGACGACAAACTTGACTTACGGTAGTAAAATTGAGATTACAGTGAAGTTGAACTAAAATCCCTAGGTGTTATACTACTTTAACTTGCTTCATTCACTGTGATGAGCTACATAGTTCAGAAGGCGGTAGTTACTGCAGGCTGAAAAGTTGTGTCCTAAGATATTTCCACCATAGCGCTGTAAAGTTTGTGTTTGTTATGTCTGCCAGCTAGTGGCTGGAATGTCTAGTAGGAATTTCTCTCAATTAGCAAAGGGAATAAATGTGGGTTGGGGGCAGTGGGGAAGGAGGAGGGCCAAGGGAAAAATGAATGAAAGGATGCATTCTTTCCTGTAAAACCTTGAGGAAGTGTGATAAAGCTGGCCTTTTTGCATGCATTACATATACATTTTAGTGCTAAGTACAGTTTAAAGATGGACAATAATCATCTGTTATCCGGGTAACACTGACACATTAATGGTTCTATTTGTAAGTCTTAAGACAAGATCAATAATTGAGAGCTTTAAAAACATCAGGCACACCTGCAACTTCTTCCCACCACTGAAAAATCACTGCTTGCTCTTTTTTCAGACGGTTGTTTTACTTTCATTGCATTTGTAACGTCAGTCATATGCACGACTCACTCTCCCATCAGAATTGGGTTACAGCCAGTGGCTAGCGCCTCCGGAAATACAGACCTAATATTTCGCAATAGCTCTATGAGGGTGTGCAACCGCATGCTTTACTAACCCAAACAAGAAAATCTAATTTTAGAGGGAAAGGAGTTGAGAGGGTCAGAAGAAAACCATGTCACTAATCTAGTACATACTTTTATATTGGGGTGTATGCAAAAGTTCAGTGCTGAAGTGAACTCCCAAATTCCTAGTATGCTCACAATAAGCTGTTTAATTCAAGTGCAAGGAATCTTACCACAGGATTTCATAAGATGCAACTTTTCCAAACAGGAAAAGAGACACTGACACAACCAAAAATTCTACAGCTCTTAAGCAGAGAGTCGAAGAAAAGATATCACTTTACAAAATAAGTCAGTTTGCCAGGCTGATTCGGCCTTCTTTAGTGGTGGATGGTGAGGGGTGGAGTGACTAAGAGGGTTGGCGTGCAAGGAGCCTGGAGCATATGAAAGCAGAGGCTTTGAGGGTGCAAAATTAAACAGGACTTCTCAGGGCCCACTAAAAAAAGAAGCAGGGTGGCTGGAGAAGTAATTGTGCCCAAACTGACCCTAAAGCCTTGAATATCAAATCTTTCCTTTCATTCAGGTCTTTGGATCCAAAGCGAGATAATTTTTAATTTAAAACAATGTTAGATTTGATGGTCAAACTGTACTGTGCACCAGATAGGTCCAGGTGCTGTGCTCACTCTCCTCTCCTCAGCACCTTGAGTGATACCCAGCACACAGCAGACACCCAATGATGTACATGGGATGGGCGAATCAGTGAGAGACTGAGATGGGGGCTTGAACGTCGTCTTGGTGCCTCCAATGCATCATGCTTTAAAGCAATCCCTTTAAAGTACCTTAGAGCCAGTATATTTTTAAATCAACGGTTCCATAGGATACGATTCAACTCCGGAAATAGATATAAATAAGGGGTATAATTTTCTGCCTCTCTGCTGAGCAATCAAAAACATTTTTTAGTCCCAATAGACACAGTGATGGACAATTCTGCCTTAAAAAAACAATAGAGTTGTCCAAGCAGCATCACCCACATCTCACAACTGGGAGGGCAGTTGCCTCCTGAGAATGACGGGAGGGAGCTCCAAGTAAAGCTTCTGCCCCAAAGATCCAACCTCCCCTTTAACTGCACCACAGTGGCAGCTCTCCTGTGGGAGGGTGGAGAGTATGGGAGGACAAAGAAGGAGGGATCTGCTAGGGGATGCTGCCATAGGCCAGACCCCAAGGCACAATATTATTTTATGCTCCTGTAACAATCCCAACTCATTCACTCCGTTATATCTACCCAAGTTTCTGAGCAGCTGGGAGCTGGCCAACTCCCATAGGGCGGGCAGCCTAGGCAAATAACAACCGTCATTGATTGATACAAAGTAAATATTCAGTACAACCATATAAAGTAAATATTATTATCACCATTTTACAGAAGAAAAATGTAAGGCGAATCTATTTAGCAGGTGATGAAGTTTGGATAGGAACCTCAGTTTGTCTGACTCTAAAACATGAGATTTTTTTCCAACACATCATTTTGCCTCCTGGATCCAATCCCCATGTAAGCTCATACTCCCAATGAGAATGTGATTATATAAAGAGGCACTCTCTTCCGTATTCAAACTAGGCATCATTTTTAGATAAAATCCTTTATACATATGGGTCTAATAATTTAAGCCCAAATTTGAAGAACCTGAAATATCACAAAGTAACAAACATCATAGAAGTCTCTCATTCCACCATATACTACAGAAGGAACCCTCTTTGTAAGAATATCTTGCAAGCTCAACTTGCACTTGTGAAAATAAATATATTAGCATTACGTAGCACTTTTCCACTGAAAGAGTTCAAAGCATTTTTCGAATACCAATTTGGTATTTGCTTGAGAAAATAAAAGCTGAAATATTATAGACAAACTCTAGGTGGCATCCCTTAAATAAAATTTATCTTTCTTCTTCCCAAAAACGGTAGGCATCTCAAAACACGTATTGACAGTAAAACTATTAAAATAGGGGCTTCCCTGGTGACGCAGTGGTTGAGAATCTGCCTGCCAATGCAGGAGACACGGGTTCGAGCCCTGGTCTGGGAAGATCCCACATGCCGCAGAGCAACTAGGCCCGTGAGCCACAATTACTGAGCCTGCGTGTCTGGAGCCTGTGCTCCGCAACAAGAGAGGCCGCAATAGTGAGAGGCCCATGCACCGCGATAAAGAGTGGCCCCCGCTTGCCGCAACTGGAGAAAGCCCTCGCACAGAAACGAAGACCCAACACAGCCATAAATAAATAAATAAATAAATAAAAATTAAAATTTAAAAAAAAACTATTAAAATAGAATTCCAAAATTCATGAAGTACAAAAAAATACCCTAGTATGGCTACTACCATTTGAGAACTGAATTTAGTGTTCAGCTTCTTGAAAAACAAGGTGAAGAGGAAAAAATTGTTTATATGTAATTCCATTGTCCAATAAAAGAGCTTTCTGTGGATTGTTGTTTAAGAAACTCTGAATAAGACATTGGATATCTTCTACCACTACTTTACAAAAAATACACAGATACTCTTCATGCGACATTACTTAAATTGACCCTCAAGAGAAGCTAAAGGAGAGTCATTTTTTAAGAAAAGTAATTTGTTTCAGATGCAACTCTATTTTCCTTCTCCATAGATCATATCCAATTTTTACACCAATGAAGAGTACACTTGATTCCCTCCACCTCTTTTTCAAGATCTGTTAGTTGTCTGTAGATTTTTAGCAATAAAAATCCATCTTTTATTTTTTTTTTTTTAAGGTAACACCTATGGACCATTTCATGTTTAACCTAGCCCTGTGCTAAGCATGCATTCTTTGACTCAGCGACTCTGGGCTATTAAAGATCCCACCCTGGGCTTCCCTGGTGGCGCAGTGGTTGAGAATCTGCCTGCCAGTGCAGGGCACACGAGTTCGAGTCCTGGTCTGGGAAGATCCCACATGCCACGGAGCAACTGGGCCCGTGAGCCACAATTACTGAGCCTGCGCGTCTGGAGCCCGTGCTTCGCAACAAGAGAGGCCGCGATAGTGAGAGGCCCGCGCATCGCGATGAAGAGTGGCCCCCACTTGCCACAACTAGAGAAAGCCCTCGCACAGAAACGAAGACCCAACACAGCCATAAATAAAATAAATAAATAAAATTTAAAAAAAAAAAAAAGAACTTCCTCATTCTTTAAAAAAAAAAAAAAAAAAAAGATCCCACCCTCAGTGTCAGAACCACAAGTGGCAAGCCCGGGAGTCCAGCCTGGGTTAATCTGATTCCAGAATTGAGCTCTTAATCATCATACTACAAATCCTATTCTGTTTACCATAAGGGTATGTGACATTTTTATCTGTATTTCCAAAGTCAGGTAGATAAGAACATCTTCCTGGGGAAATAATATTTTCCTTAGGTCAATTCTTTAAGGGCAGGCTCACAGAGGAAATCTGGACACTAGTTGCTTTTGATCAAGTGAAGAACTTGAAACCATAACCCAAATGTATTTTTAAACCTCAGCAACAACAGATAATAAATACTGCAATGTGTGGGGAAATGAACAAAGTCTATATGGAAGCATATAGGAAGTTATATGCTTCATAGAATAGGTAATAGGAACTTTCTCTTCAGGTCACCAATCAACTCAAAGTCAGTTAAAAGTATCGAATTGTCATCATGGATAATGTTCTAGATGAAATAAGTTAGTGGTCAAAGCAAACACCTAAAACACCATGGACCACACTACAAAAACCCAGAAGCAATTATCACTCATCATTGCCCTGGCAGGAAGCTCCAGGGGGACCAAGGACTGAATGAGTAAAGGGACCACTATCACCTCTTAAATCTTGAGCCGACTGCTTCCAGATGAGCCATTTGGCATAGTGAGGAAATGGAGTTCTGAAATCTTGCCCAGATGTTGCATTTCAGCTAGAAATTATCAATAGTTGGGTTCATGATCCTTTATTTTCATGTATAAGACAATAGATTTTTCCAAACATGGTAATTTTGCTACCACTTTTAAGCAGATTGTGTCTTTGAATTTTTTGAAGACTTACCCAATATGTGCTGAAGCATGTAGACTTTTGAAATTATGAGAGGGGAGAAGAAAGATATTGGTAGCTTGTCCAAGGACAGTTATCCAGGAGAGGGAGTGTCCTTTAGGGTTTATACAAATAGACCCTTTCTCTCTCTTCACATCATCCTAAAACACTCTCTGAACACCAAAGTTTTTCAATACTCTATTAAACGAAAACTCTAGAGTTACTGCTATTTTCAAAACATTACAGCAGAAGAATCCCTAAATCACAGTTGATGGCAGCTGTTTCTCATAACGACATGCCTAAAATAACGAGAGCCCAATGTGAACCCGAAGATTTCCATCCATGGATTCAGTTAGGCTCTGTGCTAGGTACTAGGGATTCAACAAGAAAAAACACGGAAATAGCCCTTGCCCTCAAGGAGGTTACAGTCCAACAGAGAAGTAAGACACTGAATATCAAATCATGAATAACCTTCCAATTAAAAACAAAACAGCTGACAAATATAGTCCTGGTGCCCTCCAGTTTAGTTTAAAGGAGCCTAGATTCCTAAAAGGTGGGTGAGTGAGGGGAGGGAAGCAAGAAGATGTCAGTTATCCGAAAGCATTCCTGACAGAATGTTTTTTAAAGTAAAGTTTAGAAACATTTTTCCTGGGATTCTGTACCAAACCTCCAATTCTGGCAACTGGACTCATTGTTGATTCTGGTTACCAAATTGAAATGGCAACCAGCCCCCATAAGTTAAAAGCCCTGGATATATAGATACATATGTACTATATATTTTACTCTCTCCTCATTTTTTTTCTTTGCCAACTTCACATTTTATAGACATCCGCATAGTGACTCCAGGAATGGCTCTATCTTAAACTTGACAGCCAGAGTGACAAAGTCTTGACTTTTTTTCTGTTTCCTTTCTACAACTAATTTTTTAAATTAAATAAATAATAACATTTCTCTCGGTGTAGAATCAAGGCACATCTTAAAAAGAAAATTTGAAAAATGTTTGTCTACTTCTAAAAACAACTGCTATGATCTAGCCTGAACCTTAAAATCCTAGAATCATATTATGTTGGACTTTGAATAAATCTTAGAATATGACCCATCCAGCCTTTCATTTTACAAATGAGGGAAATGATAATGTCTACTGATTTATGAGGGCCTCAATCATTTAACTCTTGAGACATTGAATGTGGTATATATCAAAGCCACGTGAACTTTGACATCATTATGCTTCCTGTAGCAAACTTTTTCAAAGATATTTGCTAAATATGTACAATGCAAAGATGAGTAAGATCAGAGTTGCTGATCTTAAGAAGCTCTGTTTCTTGGCTTAAGGATCCAAAGGGTCACCTGCAGGTTAGGGCACCACCTATAACATGTCAGGCAGGACCCTAGATTGCCCTCTGGGGTGTATGTGAACTTCATAAGAATTTTACAACTATGTTGAACCCATTATGATATTAAGATAGACTGAGCACCCATCTACTGAGTTTTGGGGCCAAAACTACTGCTCCAAAGTACAGTGGTCAATGTGTGTTAAATTAACCCGGAAAAGTAAATCAGATCTTTCTGGGATCTCCAGGCATCTTAGCCCTGGACATTCAGAGAGTACATGTGACCATACAGATGCGAATGTAGAAGAAAAAAGTATGGTATCAGGATAAAGTATAGACGTGGTTAGTATAAACCATTGTGGCAGAAGAAATATAAAAAGAAAGTGTAGGTTATGTAATCAGTCTTCTTCTGATGTGTGTGATAATTGCCTAGCATTTGGCCAGATTTTATAAGTAGTCCTCTGAAAGAGGGCATATTTTTAGTAATTAAAGTACACAAATGACCCCACACCTTTACACACTGGTAAAGACCCAGCATTTCGTGCCAGATCCAGCACTTGAAGATTTAAAAGGAGAAAACCCTGATTAACTGTATTCACAAGACTTTCCTAACATAACAGATGTCAGGAGACAAGTATGACATCGTATTATAGATCATTTTTTAATGGTCATCACTTTGAAAAACTGAAATTGAGATCAACCTAACTGAGCTCTTTTATCTTTTTTTATGAAAAATTAACAAACAAAATTTGATGATGAATGTACTTAGTGGAAAGGCATCCAAAACCAATTTGCCCTTCCAGACAGGCCCAGACTACACAATCACCTGGGCGCTGGGTCCTGGGAACTGCTTCTGCCCTCTAAAGAGAGGCCTCGTCCTTCTCCAGATTTTACAACCTGGTTCTGCTGGCTAGGGGAAAAAATAATCCTCAAGAAGGATTGGTGCATTGCAATGGCATTCCAGAGGAAATTCACCGTCAAAACTCACCATTGTAGGGTTTTGTTTTTTTTTTTTTTTTTTGTGGAAGGGAGATGATCTCCCTCTAGAAAGAAGGGAGAACCAGGCTTAATTTGCCCTTTTGCAAGTCAGAAACTAAGTTCTGTGCGAATTTGTGGACTGGAAGACCAGACACGTGCAGATACCACGTTGGGCTAAGTACTTAGGCATTACCTTGGAAGTATGAAGGGCCCTTGTATACCCACTTCCTAGCATCTTTAGTTTGCTATCTATACAGCGTAAGAAAATATTCCAACTAGAATCCTTAAGAAGGGTTGTCAGATTAGCAAATAAAAATTTAGGGCCCCCAGTTAAATTTGAATCTGAAATAAACAACAAATATAATTTGAGTACAAGTATGTCCCAGATATCGCATGAAGATATACCTATGATAAATAGATATAGATATAGATATATACCCAGTTTCTCTGAAATTCAAATTTAACTGGGTATCCTGTATTTTATTTGGCAATCGTATCCCTAAAGCTATCAATGAAGAATTTCTCTCGGAGCTAAATTTTAGCCCAGGTGGAAGGGAATATTGGGAAAGTGAATTCTGAGCTTTTTAATGTGTCCAGGGTCCTGCAGATTGCACTGTGCTTACTTTACAACTTCTCTGTGAGGTAGGACCAAAGTCCTTAATCCCTACTTTATGAGCGTAGACTCTGAGTTAAAGAATTGCACAAGGGCTTCCCTGGTGGCGCAGTGGTTGAGAGTCTGCCTGCTGATGCGGGAGACACGGGTTCGAGCCCTGGTCTGGGAGGATCCCACATGCCACGGAGCAGCTGGGCCCGTGAGCCACAGCTGCTGAGCCTGCGCGTCTGGAGCCTGTGCCCCGCAACGGGAGGGGCCGCGATAGTGAAAGGCCCGTGCACCGCGATGAAGAGCGGTCCCCGCACCGCGATGAGGAGTGGCCCCCGCTTGCCGCAACTAGAGAAAGCCCTCGCACGAACCGAAGACCCAGCACAGCCAAAAATAAATAAATAAATAAATAAATAAAATTTAAAAAAAAAAGAATTGCACAAGGTTACAAAGCAAAGTAGAAGAGCTGGGATTCAAATTAAGATCCTCTGGCGTTTTGTAGGGGGCTCTGTCAATCACTACACTAAACAAACATCAGAGGAGGAAGAATTTAAGAAACTGGCTGGAAAGCATTGCTTTAGCAAGCAAAAATACCTGGCGCAAGCATGGACACTCTTTTCTGTTTTCACGCCTAAGTAAGCAATCATCTGTCTGTGTTCTTTACAAGCTGAGAGTGGCCATTAAGAAATGAAAGCAAGTTTAGATTTCACCGGCATGTTTGGATTTGACGACATTTTGCATTTCAAGAAACCAAGGTCAGCTCAACCTTTTTAGCACTGAGACCCAGATACCACCATGATTTAAGCAAACAACTACCCTGGTGAATTTAAGAGTAAGTGATGGAATAACTGTTCACTGCCTCCCATGCTTTAATTTGCCAAGACTCTCTTTACTTCTAAATCTATTAAGGAGAGCTCTATTTCACTCTGCAAAATACTAGCAAATTCTGAAATGAGGTAGAATTTATCCTTGTGAATACACTTAGGGAATAAAAACAGTAACATCAGTAAAAGGTAACCTTCCCAACGTTAGCTGCCTTGAAGCACGCACCTTATTTTCTAACTCCAAGCAAAGCTATGGTCAGAAGAACTTTTATGTTAGAAAACTATAGAAAACTGAACCCCATGCTTCTTGTTAAAAAAAAAAAAAAAAGACATAGTGTGGGATTAACCTACCACTGCTAAGATATTCCAAATTCAAATCTTTCTCTATTCTACCACAAAATAAAATGCTCAGCTATATTTACCACGTCAAAACAAATTAGCTGAGTTTCTAATATCACAGAAGCAAACTAATAGTTCTCGTGTGGATATTCATGTTTAGAAGCCATGCAAGGAGTAACAATTGCCTATGACAACTGTCTGTGAAGAATATTGTCAGAAATTCCGAACTGCCCCAGAGGTGTGGCAAGAAAGTCCAGAGATTATTATTGGGTAATGACGTTGGAAATAAAAAAGTATATAGTATTACAGTATTGAGCTATTAGAGCAGGGAATCAATTCAAGGAGACAAGCAAAATTTATATACTTTATTGATTTTAAATTTTACATGCTCTGCTATATGAGTAAATCTTTTGTAGTAATTCTAAAGCTTTGAAACATTGTAAATAACAGGGACTGTGGGGAGTTCAGGGCAACCATTTTTTCATACCAAAAGTATATAGCCTTTAATGCATATTAGAAGAAATTGGGGTAATAAAATACCTTAAAGCTAACTTAAGTCAGGGCTGGTGTGGGTTTTTTTTTTTTTTTTTTTTTTTGGTCTCCAAAGAACGAGCATGTATCAGGTAGTGAAGTAATGCCAGGTAGCATTGTACTTAAGGAAAAGCATAATTAAATTGATCCTATTGTATTACACAAATCCAACATATCCTGTGTAAACTCAGGAACAGGTGGCTCTTTGTAGAAAAGTGGCTGGCTATTAACCAATGGAAGTAAAGTTTTCTCACACAAAAACAAATACACAGGAGGAAAACACTGAAACAATGGCTGACTCAGGATCCCATAATCAAGAAGCAGATTGAATTTGTTGAGACGTGGATGGATCTAGAGACTGTCATACAGAGTGAAGTAAGTCAGAAAGAGAAAAACAAATATCGTATATTAACGCATGTATGTGGAACCTAGAAAAATGGTACAGATGAACCGGGTTGCAGGGCAGAAGTTGAGACACAGATGTAGAGAACAAACGTATGGACACCAAGGGGGGAAAACTGCGGTGGGGTGGGGATGGTGGTGTGCTGAATTGGGCGATTGGGATTAACATGTATACAGTGATGTGTATAAAATTGATGACTGATTTAAAAAAAAAAAAAAAAAAAAGAAGCAGATTGAATTTGAAATCACCCCTGCCTGTTCAATGTACGTGAATCCAAAAGCCTCAATGCTGGGCACTGGGGGAGCCTGTTTCTAAACAGGAATTTGAGTAAGCCAGTCAGGTTCCTAGAGCCTGCCACCTTGACCAAAATCCACTGCAGGCTGGGTAGCTTGTAAGTTTCCATCATACATGCAATATAGAAGATGACAGACATGAAGGGGTTGGGAGGAGCTTTATATTTTTACTGCAGTGAGTCTGACTGACGTTTAAGAAAACGTTTTGACACATTTAAGTGTGAGCAACAAATCTGTCCACTGATTCATAAGCCACATGTTTACTTAAAGAAGCCTGGCCCAATAAATAGGGATCAAAATCCCAAGTGCTTAAGTCCATAAAATTCCCGGAGGTGAACTAGCCCCAACAGAATATATTTGACCTTCTTAAAATGAGTACAGCTTTTCAAAAATACATAACTTGCTTTCTTTTTTTGCATCTGTACACTATTCTTTTTTTAATTCTGAGAAGCTACCTATCTGCCTTTCCAATATTTAAACTTCTATGAGTATAAAAGTGAGAGCAGTACTCAAGTAATTAAAGCCCAGTGACTTTTTGCAGTTTTGACTTCTGTTTATGTAGATCATATCCAGTATACTTGTTTGGAAGCTCTATTAACTACAAAGCTTGATTTTTTTTTTTCTCGTTGTGGCACTCCTCTCACACATACAAAGCCGTTTGGCATCATGATTCCACACATTTACAAGAACCTAAAGGAGATGATGGCAATCCTCAAACACATCAGATTCAGATGAAAGAAAATAGTCTCTATGATCATCAAAAAGGGACAAGAATTTTATATTCTTCGAGTTTCTAATGTGAGCCATTGAGAATGGAAATCAAAATCACTGTAACTATTAACGCTTAAATATTGGGCAGTGAATCATTACAGTGTCTTAAAACCAGAAACCTCAAAACTGGGTATTTCTAACCAACCCACTGACATAGGCAACCTTTGTGTGATGGAAGGAGGAAGGGGGAGTCCCTACGGGGGCGGTAAGTGAGTGGGAATGTAGGAGAGGAAAGGAAAGGAAAGAAATCTAACTCAAGGACCTTGAAAACTTAATTTGGAAACTTTGTTAGTGACTTTGGACTTCATTAAACTCCATGTATCACTCTAGCAGCATGATCTCAACAGTTTGAAAGGTATTTGTCATCAGTGAAAGAAAAACATTATTTCTAGAAGAGTAAAAAGATTGATGCATCACTGTGGACTACTTACGCCCCACGCAGTTCAGTCCTTAGTATCAATCTCAACGTGATGGCTTTTGCATACGGCGCATAATTAAACATTTTCTTTTCAGGGCTTTATAGAATCCCCATATGTTTTTAATGGCATCATCTGAATGTTTTTCTTAATAATTCTGGCAGCCTGCTCCTGAATCTTCAAGTTTGTTTTTTGTTCCTAATATCTTTTCTACAGAGGCTGCATTGTGCCAGAGATTGAATCAAAGTCTGAGAGCCCCATGGTCAAGGAAGACACACACGCAGAGACTCACACACTCTTACACTGCTTTCTCCTCACTCTTCACTTGCAATCTGTATTACTCTTGGCGCTGGGAAAAGATGGGTGAGAAAGAGAAGGCAAGGAAAGAACACAGGGCTCTGAGTCACAACCTCACTCTACCATGTGGCCCCTTTCTCTTCTGTAGTAAGACTGTGCTAACTCATGTCGTATGTCTGTCTGTCTCTCTATGAATGTTTGGTGAGTGCATCTAGGTGTGTGCATGCACACGGGGTGGGATGACTTTGGCAGCTGCAACATATGGTCTGTTTGACATTCTGAGGCTGGACGAACCATAATTTGCTGACTCAATACCTACTGCCTCATGGGAACAGACTTTCTTCTTTTGAGCAGTGGTCCATTTTCTGAACCAAACCCCTTCAGACACAACCCATAAAACTGAGATAATGAAATGTTCGCCATTTGGCTTAGTCAGCCACATTTTGAGCTGTAAATCAGAATCACTTCCATTTCAGGTGGTATAAATGCGACCCAGTGATCAAGCCTACATACAGAAGGGGACATCAGGATACAATAATAATCTGAGATTCTAGTATCCATGTCTACTCAGGACTAGTGCCCATAGTCTCAAACAGAGAATGTAAGAGCCTCTGCTTGAAGAATAAGTAAATCCAAAAGAAAAATGTACCCATTGCTGTTCAAATGTAGCTTTGCATTTGCTTTATCCCAACATAAATTCAAATTCTGAAACTGACAAAGACAATAAATAACTCACTTTCGAATCATAGGTCTCCTTTAGATTGAGTGTTTGAACTCAGATCCAAGTTTCAAAATACAATATTTTTTTAAACGTGTTCTCACACTCTTCCCATACTTGTCATCTTGAAATCAGATGATGTGAATGAACAAAATAGAAACGGTAACCAAAACGGATTCCTTATGCTATTTTCCCCATTGAACTTCTTTTATTTACAGATGGCCAAGTGTCTATGAGGGCATTTGAAACTCTCCTATTATTAAGAGCTGAGCTTTACCAAAAATTTCAAAGAACTGGTATATATTTCAGAATTCTGCAGATGATGTGCCTTAAATAGAAACAACCACTCTGGAAAATCTTAAAACATATGCAGGCAAACAAGGACAGAAACAGATTATCTAGGAATGGGAATGCTGTGGTCTTCAATGGTACCGCTAACATTTGTTGGTGAAACTTGACTGAAACAACAATAATCTTTAATAGCCTCTCTTTTTAATGGTTTTCAGTCAGCAAAAATAATTTCTTCTTAAAAACCCAAACCTTCCTTTTTCTTCCATGTAAATTGCTGTAGGTGAATTTATAACATGGTAAATATAATAAAAAAAAAAAAAAAGAAGAAGAAGAAGATTCTGGAAGTGAAGTGATTGGGCAAAAATAAAAAGTAAGGTTTAAAAAAAAAATCAGTTGACTTTCTTCCTTATCCAGATACCATTTCAGCAGCTAGTCTCTTAGTCCAGGTCAAAGGAAGAAGCTGCCAGAGAACCAAAGCCACAGGGTCTAACAAGCTCACTATCCAAGCTCACTATCCAGTAGAAATTGTCACAACAGGACTTTTATCAGGCACCCACACAGCTATGCAACCTGGGTTAAAACCCAGAAGACATTTCTTAAAAGGCTTTGAGTCATGAACATCATTGGTAGGACAATGGCACTTCTGAGCTTTGATCTAAAATTGGTTTGAAGGACCTTCCCTATCCTTCTAGAGAAAACTGCATATGTAAAAATAGCTTGGGGCTTCCCTGGTGGCGCAGTGGTTAAGAATCCACCTGCCAATGCAGGGGACACAGGTTCGAGCCCTAGTCCGGGAAGATCATGGAGTTGTTACGGAGCAACTAAGCCGGTGCACCACAACTACTGAGCCCATTCACCACAACTACTGAAGCCTGCACACCTAGAGCCCATGCTCCGCAACAAGAGAAGCCACCGCAATGAGAAGCCCGCGCACCGCAATGAAGAGTAGACCCTGCT
This sequence comes from Balaenoptera acutorostrata, assembly GCF_949987535.1. NCBI lineage: Eukaryota > Metazoa > Chordata > Mammalia > Artiodactyla > Balaenopteridae > Balaenoptera > Balaenoptera acutorostrata. The sequence continues at coordinate 53,992,812 of NC_080067.1, forward strand.
CGCCGCAACTAGAGAAAGCCCACGCACAGCAAAAGACCCAACGCAGCCAAAAATCAATAAATTAAACAAATTAAAAATTAAAAAAAAAAACTTTACAAATAGCTTGGTGGTAGCTCCATGTTTGAAACAACCCTCACCCAACTGGACAGCCACCGCCAAGGCTTCCCACGTTCAGATCTCAGAGCATTTATCACCACCAACTTAATCCATAGAAGCTGAAGTGAGCACCAGTTGGTTCAGATGACCCCCACTTGTAGGTCTGAGAACAATTCTCCATCCAAGCAATGAGGAATTTTAAGGGTCCTAAGTTGGTAGATAGCAGGGTCTGATTTGCAGTAACTTTTCCTTTGGCTTTAGTTGCTGAGTACTAACTTGAACAAAGCCGCAGTCTCATGCTCTGAGGCAAACAACTAGATCCCTGCTTTTGTACTTGCCCACTTACCCAAGTTCCTCTAGGAGTCAGGCCTGCCTTATCCTGTCTTCCTACATACAAACGTTTGGTGGGTACTACTTGATATCAGGCACTGTGCTGGGCACTGGGGAGAAGAATGAGAATAAACAGGGCACAGTCCCTGCTCTCAAAAAAAAACTCAACAGTAGAGAGAAGGCTAGAGATGTATCTTAAGTACACTAAAAGATGAAAAGTGCTCTAAGAGGGGAAGAAACAAATTGGTAGGGAGAACAAAGGTGGGGATCACTGGGATGACGGGATAGAACCAAGAAAATTTCATGAACGAGGTGACATCTGAGGTAGCACTTAAAGGTTTTCATGTGGTAGGAAAAGCAGAGGGACATTAAACTACAAATGCAAGGAGAGCGCTCTAAGAAGGGAGCACAGCATGAACAAAGGCTGTGGTTCTTAAAACGTTCATCTTCAGACACATCACTTGGGGGTGCTTCTAAAAATGCAAATTGCTGGGCCTTTCAGATTCTGGTTCTGTTGGTCAAACACAGGGATCTGGAGTTTGCATTTTTAACAAGTAGGTAGAGTTCAGGTCGCATTTTGAGAAACGCCTGAGCAGGGTCATAACGGTACATGATATTTCAGGGATAAGAAGAAATTCAGTATGAACAGAGCATGGATAGGGGGGTGGGAGGTGGACTGAGAAATGAAGCTGGTCAACCAGATCTGAGAGTGATTGCCAAGTCTTCCAGGCACCTGGGAAGCCCTAAAAATGTGATTCCGGGAAGCTTCAGATACCAAGAGCCACCCTCAGAGCTGCACGAGGACTGGATCGTCTCTACAGCTGCAACTTCTTGGGTGTCCACAGCACAGCAGCAGGGAGAGGGGAAGGAGACTAGCCTAAGCCCAGACAGTCCAATGATCCAACCCCAGTTCTGCCACTTACTGACTATGTCCTCTTGGCAAGTGATTTAACCATCTAGGGCCTCAGTTTTTCCTCTGCAAGATGAGAATAATAATACCAACCCAACGGGTCTAATATTCTGCAATAAAAGAAATATTCTATATCTTCATTTGGTTGGTTGTTATACACTATACATATGTAAAACTTCACATGTAATTATCAAGCTGTATACTTGAGTTGTTTATTTCATTGTATGAAATTATACATCAATATAATATCCATACGTATATGTAAAAAACTAAATACCAACATGTCAAGGTCATTCTAAAGAGTAAATGGTATAATACACGTGCAATGCCTATCTCAGTACCTTACATTTAGTTCTTTTAATAAAAATTAAATTACAATATCTAACATTTATTGAAAATTCAGGTAAACAGAGCAAAAAAAAAATGATAAAGAAAATTTCAAATTTAGAGCCATAGTTTGCCTGCATGAAGAAGATGCAGAATTTCCCCATGACAGTCTCCCCTGCGGGTGCCAGACCATCTGTGACAGATTCCCCAGACTTGTTCTCCCACTTTCTGGGTCCCATCCCAGATGTCCAGCCTCTCTCAAGTTGGATGCTCCTTGGTCTCACATAGTTTACCTGCCCACGATCATCACCAGCCAGCTTAACCATTTTTCACAGGATCTGTTTCTCGTGATCTCACGCAATCCCAAACCTCTCCCCGTGCTGCAGTCATTATTTATGAGGGTGGGCACTGTACCTGAAGACAATTAATTTATTTGCCAAAGATACACTTAACTAACTGTCCCACAAGGCTCCTGATCTCTATGGCATAAACAAACCAAAGCAGAGGAAGAGCATCCTGATACGGAGGATAGTGGATAACCGTATCTTGAATCTTTGTCTCCTTGTTATGTTAACTAACAGTAGCATGACTCTCAATTTAAAGGACCCTCTGGTAAGACATTTTCCTCTACCTTCTCTCATTTGACCCTCTCCCTAACCTCATAAGAGAGGCAAGACATTCCACTCATTTTACAGATGGGAAAATATTGAGCTTCAGAGAAATTAGGTGACTTAGTCATACAGCCACTAAACTACAAAGACTTGAACCCAGGCTCCCTGGCTCCTGGTGTACATGCTCTCCATTAGTCTACTTCTGCTACCTCTCATTTTCTGGTTACTTTGGCCTTCGGCAAGAGTGCTAATGAATATTCATGGTTCTGGCCCTTCCATGTAAAAGATTATTAGTTTCAAATCACATGAAAATAAAGCCCATACAGCCTAACAAATAGCTGTATCAATCTACTTCTTAAGAAGAGGCCATTAACTTTAAAGACATTGAAGAGCCAACTGAATTCCTTTCTGTACCAATTAGGAGCAGATTTGGAGCCACGGCTGTCATCATGGTAGAGTACAAAAAACAGGTTTTGGATCAGAAGGATCTGGGTTCACAATCCTGACTTTGCATGATCTTGAGCAAGTTCCTGAAATTCTGAGTCTGGTTTTTCTCATCCTTAAAATGGGGTGATCACCTCTAAACTCAGGCATGATTGTACAACAATAAATACCACAAGCCTAGTTCAGTAACCACATAGAGGCCCTTAACAATTGTTAGCCCACTTCCCCCAGGCGGGTGTCCTAAACTCCAACGTGCATGAGAGCGTGTTAAAACACAGCCTGCTGAGTTGCCCCATCCTCCAAGTTTCTGATTCGGAGGCTGCTGCTGATGTAGCTGGGCCCTGGCATCACACTTTGAGAACCAATGCTCTCAAGCCAGAGGTGTCATGTAGACACAGAGATAGAGGTCACTGGGTAAAAGTCTTTACCCTAGAATGGCCATGCCAAGCTCCTGGGTGTCAATCACTAACTCACAAGCAAAGCCAGCTAGGTAAACAGAAGGCCAAAAATGACCGTAATCCTGACCCCTTGATGGCCTCAGTGTCAGGGACTCATTAGGATCAGAAGACTCTGAGCTAAGTAAGCACTTTGTCTAAAACTCCTTGTGGTAACTGTTCTTCCACTTAAGACCTTCGGAAACTCCTACCCAAGGATCTCCCATCTCCACTCCTAGAAGCCTTGCTGCCTTATAAACAGTCCCTGAAAGTCCCTGAGATCAACCAGACCAGTGCTAATAAGATCCAGTGTTACAGTCTGATTGAGGCTGCTCAGCTAAACACCCACTCGCCCGCAGTAAGATTTCTCCAGCACCCCCGTCTCTCCATGCCCTATCTCATACACACACACAAATTTTCAGAATCTGAGGGTCTTTCAGGAGTACAATTAGGTCAACCTTTTAAGAAATGCACCAGCAATAGCTCAGTTTTACACCTAATCGTTTTTCTTAAAGGGAGAGGCAGACTTTGCTTCTTGAAATGAATAAAACAATGACAAAACCCCAGAAAATATGTTAACCCTGTTTTATGAAGGCAGTATAGACAGTATATTCTCTTTTGTTTCCAGATATGAAGAATACATAAAAACGTGATGAACAGGCACTGGCATAAATATCATCCTGTTCTTGTGCAGAAATTTGTAATATATCTCTATTTTGCTGCAGCCGGATTCCACTGAGTCATCAATTTCCCCTGTATTATGCAATGTTCGGCTCGGTTGGATTATTAAGCAGCCATCGGATTCTGAACTTTGCATTTCCTCACATTTGGCCCTTCCCTGATCAAGCTTTGTTTCTCTGTGATTATATATATACATCAGACCCTGGAATCAACTTTCTTTGTTTTATCAAGACCTGGTGTGTAGTGATTCTGATTTATCATTTTTACAACAGTCTCTTCCCTGCGGGCTCCAGGTCGTGATGGTGGCATTGCTACGATTTATGGTGGGGATTGTTGACGGAAGATGTATGCTCTTTTTGATTTTCCTTCCTCCCGACACCTGGTTCTTATTTTCCCAACTCTAGCTTCTGCCATTTTAAGCATTATTTACCATTTGCTGAAATGCATCAGTTTATTTGGTGGGGACATGTAAGGTAGAGGATGGATTTTTACAGTTGGCTATGATTTTTCCTCTTATCAACGCAATGCTGAAATGTTTTTTACATTTTCTTATGTTGTTAGGAACCTGGAGTTCATATTCATTTCTCACTTGTTTCTCCTTATCTGCCATGACATATTAGTCCTCTTTGAAAGAAAAAGAAAATGCAGGCTGGGTGGGTTCCTTACGGAGGTTCCTGAATTTTCTGTGACTCACCCTGTAGGTGGTCACCTCCTTTCCCAACCTGGATATGTTATTTATTACTTAGTGAAGGCTCCTCTCTCTCAAAAGGCCCAGAGCAAGGCTAATTTTTCTTCAGAGTCTAAGAACACTTCAGAACAGCTTGGCAAAAAGTAGAGCTTTTGAAGCCACTTAGGAATCCATTTGTCAATATTGAAGATAACTTTAAAAAGTGGGCATGAGAAACACGAAGATGCTCACACCTGAGAAATGTTTGATTTTGAAGACTGACATGTAGGTTTTCTCTCCAAAGTGAATCACAAACCAATTGAGACCGGAAACTGAAAACACCCAGAGTGCTTTCTCCCTCTCTTGCCTCCCCTAAGGCACACAGCAAAGTGCTGGACACTGAGAAGACCTTGTCTATATTGATGTCTACTGCCACTTTTAGCCAGGGCTTCTTTTGTTAATTTATATACTTTTCCAAGAGGTCAGGTAGTTCAGGGTGTCATTTAAACGGGATAAATAACTAACACTCCCTCCGCCTGCCCCTCCACTCACTCCTGATAACAGAAGTCAGCTTCTTGAATTGTCATTTTTAAATAAAAAATTTAGGTCAATCAGACATGCTCTGGTGGAGAGAGCTAATCACCTCCCAGGATTAGATGGCCAGACATAGCGGTTTTCCAGGACGATTCCTGTTTATGCGTGTTATCTCAGTGTAATTACTAACAGTAGCATCCTTTCACTCTCAAAAGTATCCTATTTTAGATGAAAATTATATAGTCATGCTATCCTGTATTTATCCCCAATTTCTTCCTTTTAGTAACTACGCCCCTGCTGAGTTTTATGTAACAGGATCCTTGTCCAGCTTGACACTGCATTTTCCAGCTCTCTTTGCAGCTTGGTGTGGCCAATTATTTATATAATAAACAAGCATCTCGTGCTGACTTTTTGCCAGGCACTGTTCTAAGTACTCCTCGAATTAAAACATTTAATTGTCATCTTAGGAGCTAGGTGCTATTTCATCATCCCCATTTTACAGATGCCGAAACTGAGAGGTTAAGTAACTTGCACAAGTAGCAGAGCTGGGATGTGAATCCCAGCAGTATGATTCCAGAGTCTGTGCTCTTAATCTGCTACCTCCAAGCGTGACCAAGTGTTGGTCAATGCAACGTGGGAGGAAGTGATGCAGACAGCCTGGTCCTGAAAAAGGAATCTCGTCCCCCACTCTCTCCTCTTTCCCTCAGTCAGGACTTGATGCTGGTGAACACACAGTCGGAGACAACAATCCAGGAGTTGGAGGAGCCACAAAACAAAGGGATGGGGGCTTCCCTGGTGGCGCAGTGGTTGAGAATCTGCCTGCCAATGCAGGGGACACGGGTTCGAGCCCTGGTCTGGGAAGATCCCACATGCCACGGAGCAACTAGGCCTGTGAGCCACAGTTACTGGGCCTGCGCGTCTGGAGCCTCTGCTCCGCAACAAGAGAGGCCGCGATAGTGAGAGGCCCGCGCACCGCGATGAAGAGTGGCCCCCACTTGCCACAACTAGAGAAAGCCCTCGCACAGAAACGAAGACCCAACACAGCCATAAATAAATAAACAAATAAATAAATAATAAAAATAAAGGAATTCCTTAAAAAAACAAAACAAAACAAAACAAAGGGATGTGGATCCTTGGCCAACCTCAGAGAGCAAAGTTCCTTCCTCCCCTCAACTGCCTGCTACCTCGTGATGGTGTATGTGAGGGAAATCTGCCTGTACCCTAACTAATACCTATCCACATCCCCACCTCACAAAGACCCACTTTATGCAGATGTCATACATGAAGGAATATGTGACTATTCCATCCCAGTATCAAGATGAATCTCCTTGATCAGATCCAAACATTTCCTGCAAATGGCCCCAAGATTCCTCTCTACTCTGATGGCTGCTCCCATACTGTTAGCAAGGAGGGTTTCACTTCCAGTTCTATATTTAAATCGTAGTACATAGAAAATTTCTATGGAAGGCAGACGTGAAACAGAACGTAGCTAGAGATATGCAGTCCTTATTCTCAGCACCAACCTAAAGTCATTCCAGAGCAAAGGGCTCATCGGCATGGCCTTCCTCTACCCCTGCATAGAGCAGCATCCGCTACCCACCCCAGCACATGTCCTTCCCCTTCCCAAATATATTTTCCTCAATAGCATTCATCACTACCTAACATATGTTCATTTCTTTTTTTATTTATAGCCCATCCCATCTGGATGATAATCTCATTGAGGGTGTGACTGTGTCTGCTTTGGTCATCGCTTTACCTCAAGCTCCAAACAGAACCCGATCTGCAGTAGGTACTCATTAAGCATTGATTGAATAAGTGAATGGAGAATGAACAAACTTTGAACAGCTAAACCTATGTGACTTTGGGCAAGTTACTTAACCTCTCTGGTTCCCTGATAATAGTATCTAACAGGATTGTTGTGAGAATTGAAAGAGATAATTCCTGTCAAATAGAGCCTAGCTCCCAGTACATGGTATAGGTCCAATACCATGGTAGGAGTAGTGAGTATTATAATGCTCATTATGTACAGGCCTTATGCCATGCAGTATTATTTCATTTAATAATAGGCCATGTGTTCAGAACTACCCACCTTCTGGTACCACAACAGGAGTCCTGGTTCATCCATCATACAACTTTTGAATTGTTCTGGTCCTCTTTCTAGAATTTCCTTTGGAAAGCCAGACTGCAATTTCATGGCTTGGTAGGACAAACCCCAACCCTCTCTAGTGAAATCCAGATCAAGAGTTGCTGGAACTGGTCTTACCTTTGATAAGGAAAGACAAAACAGTATTTATTTTAGGACTGGTACCATGGCTGGTGTAAGAGTTCCCTGGTTTGGAGTTGTTTGTTTGCTTTTTTGTAAATATCTCTATTATTTTTTCTTTTGGGTTTAAGATCATCAGTGGCCTTTCATCCACTAATAACCTGAGGAGGGGTCAACTTGCTCCTACTTTTAGGACTTTCCTTACAGCCTGCTGCTGCCTCTTTTTGATAGAAGCATCTAGAAAATCTCCTGAATAGTACAAGCAGACTGTGAGGCTGAACTTCACACTCTGCAACAAAGCCGTGCCTGACACCCAGCTGCATAGTGAGACCTCTTTCCAAAAAATGAATTGAGCTAGAGTTCTGGGAGTAACAGAAGTATTAAATATGTACACGCATTTTTTTCATAAAGGTACCAGCACCACTTTCAAAGGGAAAAATCCACACCCAGGCTCGTGATACTTAAGTAGCTACTTGCATCCAATCTCTCAGAAATTTATCCTTGCCCATCCTCATGCTTCAAGCCCTCAGCTCTTTCCAATTTTAACATCGACCAAACTAGAAATTATCTAGAAGATAATGAATAAAGGAGTAGAAGAAGCAGCTACAAATTTGAGTGATGACTATACACAAAAACTATATGCCTTAAATTTGCCATTTCTAAAATTATTTTTAAATCTCACAGTCCTAAGAGTAAGCTATTATTATGGTTGTCGTTGTTATTCGCATTTTATAGATGGGAAGACTGAGGCTCTGAGAAGCTGCTGTTAGCGTCCGAGGTCCCACAACTAATGAGAAGTGAAACAAGGATTCTAATGCAGATAATTGTAGCTCCAATACCCACACTCTCTCCACTAGATCTTCCAACTTTGGGCCCCTTATAATTGCTATGTGCAGGACAGTTCAGGCAAATATTTCTGGAGACCTCAATATGAAGGATATAAAACAACTGCTCAAACTTTACCCTAACCAGGAGAATTATTTCCCCATGGGCCACCCTCTGGGATAAATTGTATGAGTCCAGGATTCATCCAGCAAATAGGCCTGCAGTTAAAATTTCTTTCTGCAGAATGTTGGGGAACCCTGTTTGCACCTCTAACTTAGGTATTACTGTTAGAAATGTCTTAAGAGTGAGTTTCTCTTTGTGTTTCCTCATCTACGGGATGGACATTTTAGAACAGGTCAAAAACAAACATTGTTGCCTCACCTTGACCCTCCATATGCACGTCTTCCGGTTATATCCAGACCCGAACGGATGAAATCAGGGAGATAAGTAGATGCAACCTGAGGCTTCCTAATCTCATAAGTACCTTTTGTTGACAAAAGAGTTTTGCTAAGTGAGGTTTTCCCCTCATAGGGCCTGTCAATATGCTATTACTGATAGATGAAAGCTAGTCTATTCCAGGTCTGGACAATTTTGAGCCTCATCCCCTAACTCTGGTTTAATACAGAGCGCTAGAAAACAGGCCCCAAAATGGGCATCTTAGCTATATTGATGTAGTATATTCAGTGGAACGTTTTTTTAAAAACCTACACAAAGAATTACCAAATTCAAATCCTGTCACAAATGTCTTTTTTTTTTACATTAAAAAGAAACTCAAAAATAAAGCTTGAGGGCTTCCCTGGTGGCGCAGTGGTTGAGAATCCGCCTGCCAATGCAGGGGACACGGGTTCAAGCCCTGGTTTGGGAAGATCCCACATGCCGCGGAGCAACTAGGCCCGTGAGCCACAACTACTGAGCCTGCACGTCTGGAGCCTGTGCTCCGCAACAAGAGAGGCCACGATAGTGAGAGGCCCGCGCACCGCGATGAAGAGTGGCCCCCACTTGCCGCAACTAGAGAAAGCCCTCGCACAGAAACGAAGACCCAACACAGCCAAAAATAAATTTAAAAAATAAATAAATAAATAAAATATTAAAAATAAAGCTTGAGTGCAAAGATGTCCTAGGCATGGCTGACAGGACTAATAATAATATTTAAGGACATAATTGTTACAGACCTATTTCCATCAGTTTTGTGGTCCTAGAACAATTATCCCAAACTTTGTACAAGTATATCCTACCAGAGGCTCTCAACTGTGGCTGCACATTTGTATTACCTAGGGAGCTTTTTTTTAAATAATGATACCTGGAGCGCACCCCACCCGCCAGAAATTCCAATTTAATTGGTCTAAGGTGGGGTCTGGCACCACTACCGGTGTAAAAGCATCCCAGATGATTTTCTTGTGTGACCAGGGCTGGGAACTACCAATCCAGACAATTCCCCACTGAGATGCAGTAATTCCTCTGTCCCTAACTCATAGTTGTAACTGCCTCCGGCTGAATAACACTTCAGATGAATCACTTACTGCCAAATTTGTTTCTCATTTATTCTAACTGCTGTATTCAATCCTTGTCTGATTATTCACTTAATCTCTTCTGATTCAACTCAAAGTGTAATTTTTTTATGACAACCCCAAATTCTCTCAACACTCTGACACATTAGTTCAATGAATAATCCCTTAAAACATCACACGAGCCTTTTTGTTCATAAACAGTAGGTTAGAGAGATTCGGGATTCGCTTCTGGTGTGATGCGTTAGGCGAGATACTATCAGTTCTCTACCCTAAACCTGCAGAGCGGACAGGTTGTAATATTTAATGTCACTGCAGTCCTCAGAAAGACTGTCGTATACGCAATCTGCCCTGGAATTCCAATTCTGCTGTCAACTGGCTGTGCAACTTTTGGCAAATCGTGATCCCTCTCTGAACCTAGGCTCACTCATCTATAGAGCAATGGGAGAAATCAGAGTTGTTGAGTCTAGGATTCTCTCTCAGTGTTGAAGAAGTTCTATATCTAATTTTAAACTGGTGAGCAACTAACTGCTGGTGGGCGCAGTGACGTTAATTAATTGGTGGTGTTTAAAATTCAAATGCTATTTCTCTCACTACCCCAGCGAAAGAGCCCTGTTCAGTTTTTGGCCAAAGCAAGAGAACAGAGTTCCTATTAAAATGGAACTTACGTTTTATAACCAGGAAAGAGTAGCTATGGCTACTCCTTTGAAACAGACAAGTACACTCCATAAATGTACTTATACTGTGGAGAAAATGCAAGTCTGGTAAATTAGACATTTATCTCAATTTACATTTTCACTGAAGGAAATACTTTATGGGTAGACTCACAAAACCCCAAAAATGGAGAACACCTTGAAGAACCACTTCATTTATTCCTCTATAACTACTTCATTTATTCTATACGTTCCTCTATATACACGTAAAACTATACTGCTCAGGAAAGAAGTATAGTATAGCTCTCTGTTCTTTTTTTTTTTAATTGAAATATATTTGATTTACAATATTTTGTTAGTTTCAGGTGTTCAGCAAAGTGATTCAGTTTTATATAAATATATATATATGCCTTTTTTCGATGCTTTTCCATTATAGTTTATTACAAGATACTGAATATAGTTCCCTGTGCTATACAGTAAATCCTTGTTGTTTGTCTGTTTTATATATGGTACTGTGCATAACTCTCTGTTCTTTAAATCTATTAATAGACATATTTTAACAATCCCTCTTGATCCATGGCCCCATTGTTGAGTAATCTTAACTTAAACCTATCAAATTCTGATTGTGCTAGTCTCTTCTCACAGATACCTGTGATTCATTTGCTTCTACATCTTCAAAAGATTTCTTGATACTAAATAGCCCTGATTCCTTTAGCCCTTCCCCATAAGATCTCAGCTTCTAAAATTCCCATTGAACTTCCATCATGCTCCACAAATTCTCAACACATGCTTTATGCTGTGGAGTCTCCTCTGAGCTCCAGCTCAACTGCCTGTTAGATATCTCCTCCTGGGCATCAAATTAAACATGTTCCCACTGGGCTGGTCCTCTTCCAGTGATTTTTTTTTTTAATATTCATAAATGGCACCACCATCCACCCATGTGCAGGAGGCAGAAAATCAACTCTACATCTCCTTCACCCTAATTCCGTAATCAAATACTCACCAAGATTTTGCTCTCTAAAAATGTTGTGAATTCAGCCATTTCTCTCTATTTCCATTATCCCCAGTCCAAAGAGCCATCCATTCTCTTCTGGATACTGTAAGAGCCCCCAACGGGTCTTCCCCCCCAGATCCATTCTCTATACAGCAGCCAGAGTGCTCTCTTAAAAACATACCAGATCATAGAATTTTCTGGCATGAAACCCATCAGTGACTCCTCAGGGCTCTCAGAATAAATACCCGCATCCTCAGTAAGGCCTTCAAGGTCCTGCACAACCAGACCCTCTCCCCACCAGCCTCACTAGTCACATACTGAGCCGCTCTCCCTCTCACCTTCAGCTCCTTCTTCATTCTTCAGCTTCCTTCTTACTTTAGAGCTTTGCACATACTGTTCCCTCTGCTGGGAATGCTCTCCATCATCCCCACATCCTTCAGAGCTCACCTTGCTCACCTCCCAGGCTGTTTCTGCTCTTTCCATTACACTCTCACCCAGCACTCACCCTGCACTTGTCCTGCATTTCCCATACCAAGTCTCTTAGCATGCTTATAATTATTTGATTATGCTGTTAATATTTCATATCTAGAGACCATGTCTGCCTTGTTCACTGCTCTATCACCAAGCGGCTTGCACATAGTAGGCATTTTATGCTCTAACAACATTCTAGTAAATGGTTGACTTCTCCTATTGTAAATTAGCTTATCCCCACCACTCATTTCCTCTTCTCCCTTCACTGGCAAATTTCCTTAAAGACTGGTCTTTCCTATCTGCCTCAGCTCCACCCCCATTCACTTCCCAACCCACTAAAATTTGGAGTCCTCAGGCACCACTCCAGTAAAACTGTTAGTGCCAAAGTTCGCCAATCAAAGCTCATGATGTTATGGGCTTTTTCTAGATTTACTCCTACTAAACATTTCTGTGACATTTGACACTATGGACAATTCCCTCCTGTTTCCTCTATGCAGAAAATGTAATGAGTAGCTCCTCTGCTCCCGGCCCTGTGATTAGAACAGGGTCCTCTCTCACGTTGAGCCCAGTGAGAGAGTCAAATCAATGATCACAAATATGCAAGTACAGCTCTGTAAGTGCTACGCAGAAAAAACAAAGAGCCAGAAGAGTGTAAAAGGCAGAGACTCTGAAATTGCCCTCCTATTTCCCCCTGACTGTGCTCTTTCTGCTTCCACAGCTGAGTTCTCCTCCAAGTGTCCCACAAACGCCTGCATGCCAGGGTTCCTTCCTTATCACACTGCCTTTCTCATGCACACTCTCTTCCTGTGCTTGGGGCCAAGAACTCCCAAATCTGTATCTTCAGGCTTCATTTTCCAAGCACCTCTTGGATATCTCCTGGATGTTCCCTAGGCACCTAAAACGGTGCATTCCGGAACAAATTCAATGTCTTTACCCAGCCCTTCTTCTGCTGTTTCCTCTCTCACAAGTCACCTAAACCCCACAGCAATCAGGGAGTTGTCACAATTCTGCCTTCTAAGCATCTTGTAATTTAACCTGTTCTCCATACCCAGTGCCACTACTTTTGATCAGACATTCATCATCTTTCTCCTGCATTACTGCTGTGGCCTCCTCCCTGGACCCTCGTCTCCAAGCTCCCCCTATTCTGCTCATTCGCTCTGCTGCCACCCACATTTAATGTGGTCATGTCGTTGCCCTGTTTAAAAGCCTCCAGTGCCTTTAAGATATAGTCCACATTTATTAGCTTCATAATCAGATCCTGCCTACCTCTCCTGTCTTATTCTTTTTCCATTCATTCATCCCACAAATATGCACTGAACACCTAGTATGTATCAGGCACTATTTTAGGCACTGGTGATAAAGCAGAAAACACTGCTATGTCTTTACCAAGCCCCACACCCAGGTGCTACACACACACATCTCTCTCTCTCTCTCTCTCTCTCTCTCTCTTTCGCACGCCCGCATGCACACACACACACACACACACACACACACACACACACATACACCTGGTTTCCACCAACTTGAAATCTCTCATCATTTTCTACATGACCCATGTTCTTTTAGCCTTTCATATAATACCTCCAGTGGCTGAAAGACTCTTTTCCTTCCTCTCAGACATATTTGCACTCCCCATAGACTCAACACTCACATTTAACCTCCATGAAGCCTGCAGGAATTCCTCAGGCAGATTTAGACATACTGCCTTCTTTCCAAGTCAGACCGCTTTGAACACACATCTTTCACATGTACTTCTTTTTTACATGCCTGTCTCCATCATTAAACACTGAGTTCTTTGAGAGTGGGGTCCCATCTCCTTCCAGGGCATAGCTTCAACAAATTTTTACTAATCATACAAATTGAAAAATAAATGAACAAATATGTTCCACTACGTCTTTTAGAGAAACAGTCCACAAACTGTACCGTGCACTAGAATTCACTGGGCATCTTGTTTAAATGCCAATTCAGATGCAGTAGTTCTGGGGTGAGGCCTGAGACTCTGCATTTCTAACACACTCCCAGGGGATGCTGATGCAGCCAGACCAAGGGCCACACTTTGAGGAGCAAGGCTTTAGGAGGTCGTGATCACAAACCCCAGAAAGTGAGGTTGATTGAGAACCATTTTGTGGAAATTAAACAAACAAACAGACAAACAAATGATAGTTCTACTCCACATCTTGTCAATCACATCTGCATGATACCCTGACAGCAACCAACTTCCTGAAATACTGGAGGGAAACGGCATGGCCATTGCCGTATTGCCATAACCCTTCCCTAGTTGAACAGCCCACTCCATGCTCTCCAGATCCTCTGAGAAGCCCTCACCCAGCTGGTTCACCAGCTTCCGCTTGTTGCAAAAATCCAAGCGTGTCTTTGTCTCCAACTCTGCAGATGGCTCCAGTGTGTCCCCTTGTCGCCTCTACTTTGTCTCCAACTCTGCAGATGGCTCCAGTGTGTCCCCTTGTCGCCTCTAGCGTGGACAGAGACCCCCGTACTTCCCTGCCAAGGGTCGGTGGCACGGGACGGTGCGGTCCCTCTTGCACTCTCCCTGTTCTAAGGCAACAGCCCTGGCTGCCATTCAGGGCATCACTTTTCAAGCTGTCCTGCCTCATTGACAGAAGGCTTGGCACTGGCTGGCTGCTCTGAGGCCAGCTCACCTCTCCTCCTCCCAGCGTCCTCCGCACTCTACCGGGAGCCTGCACGGACTCACAGGGGCCACCTGAAAGGTGATCCAAGTTTTAATATAAAATTTTCCTACCCTCAGAATTCTGAGATGCTACTGGGATTTATAAGTTGTTTCAAGGCTGTTTTCAAGACAAACCTATGGTATTTACGGAGATATATGGGCCTGTGTAAGCGCTGTGTGGTTCTTTATAGAAGGTGCAGTATAAATGTTCTTGTATTACTAGGAGGATTATATAAAAGATGTTAAAACATGTTTTGACCAACCAGTGGTATGGCCACAGAATATAATGTATCCATTGTCAAGAGATCCCCACCAGAGACCTCTGAAATCATACATTGATTGAGTCGTGCTGGACTTGAAACACATTGAACATTTTCCAAATGGTAAAATATAAAATATACTCTTTCTTTTTTTTAGTATTTACCAGTTAAACACTAAAGTACTGTAGCTGGCTGAACTTTCACAGCAGTTTTTGTTCTACTTTTCCAAAAGCAGCCCAAAAGGGATTGTTTTCTTTTAATGCTTTGTTTTGTCTCTAAGAAAAAAAGAACCAACTTATTTTGAGCATTCTACTCCCCCCACCCCCGTCTATGCAATAACATCATAATGGCAGAATAATCGCTGTAAACAATGCCCTAGGGATTTAGTTGGCTACAGCAGGGGACTCTAAAAGCCAATTTCAGTGCTTTTCTTAACTACATCATTGCATTTTTGTCTGCAAGTGGATAAGAAGAGTCTCCTTTTAGAGCAGGTTGATGGAAAGTGCTAATTGTTGACACATTAGCTAATTGTTATGATTAGCCTCTGACTTTTTTTTAATTCTCAAAGTCAAGATCTCAACTGTGAAGTATGAAGATGCTTTATTACAACAATGCTATGAAAACATTCAAACAATGAGGGGCTAATCTTCAGAAGCGTTTCAATCCAGTGGCCTCTAGACAGCCCTGCCTTTAAAGAATAGACAACCATCAGGAAAAAAAAAATATCCTGTTGCACCCACTCAGTATTTCAGACATAAGTGTTCTGGGTTATCATTAATGATCTGCGTTTACAAATTCACTATGTCTTTGGAAAGTTGAAGTAACTCCAAACCAAGTAAACCACATGCAAGCTGTAATGGTCTACAGACAATTGAGGCAGCTTGGAATCCACGATAATATGAACCTGTAAAGTACCAGACTTAGATGTTTCTCAGTTTTCTAAAAATCAACAAGGGATATTTGAAACTGGGGTCATTCTCAGCTATAGTTCAACCTGGAAAAACAACTAGGCATGAGTACTAAAATGTATGTGTTCTTTAATATTTAAAGAAAAGGAGGGAGAGGAAACCAAGCAAAGAAAGTAGCAAGAAACCAAATTGCAGGGTTCAATTCTTGGCTCTGGCCATTGAATGAGTCATTATTCTGTGCCTCATCCAGCTGACTTGTAAATGCAAGCAAATATTTACTATTTACTATAGGAATAACCTGGCTTCATATAAAAATATTATTTGACTGAATTTCAATTTTTAAAATTCAGACACATCTTAAGATCAATGCACAATTCTATCATGATAAAATGTAAAAAAAAAAAAAATCTGAATAGACATTTTTCCAAAGAAACCATACAGATGGCCAACAGGCACATGAAAAGATGTTCAACAACACTAACCACCAGGGAAATGCAAATCAAAGCCGCAATGAAATATCACCCCATACCTGTCAGAATGGCTATCATCAGAAAGACAAGAGATAACAAGTGTTGGTGAGGATGCGGAGAAAAGGGAACCCTTGTGCACTGTTGGTGGGACTATAAATTGGTTCAGCCATTATGGAAAACAGTGTGGAGGTTCCTCAAAACATTAAAAATAGGTATATGATCCACCAATTCCACTTCTGGGTACTATTTATCGGAAGAAAATGAAAGCAATAATTCAAAAAGATATATGCACCTCAATGTTTATTACAGCATTGTTTACAATAGCCATGATATGGAAACAACTTACATGTCCATCGGTGGATGAATGGATAAAGAAGATGTGAGATAGATAGATAGATGATAGATAGATAGAGAATTCAGCCATAAAGAAAGAACGAAATTTGCCATTTACAACGTGAATGGACCTTGAGGGTATTATGCTAAGTGAAATAAGTCAGACAAAGACAAGTACTGTATGACCTCTCTTATATATGGAATCTAAACCAAAACCAAAAACAAGCTCTTAGATTCAGAGAACAGGTTGGTGATTGCAAAAAGAGCAGGGGGAGGGGGAGGTGTGAACTGTTGTGGGTTTTTTCAGTTTAAATCAATTGAAGAAAAAATTTTAAAACACCCAAAAAAATCATTTTCTGTGTCAACAAATCGAGAAAATACACTCTCCTTAAATTACTCTTGCTTATAATCTTCCCTAAGTAAGATAATCCTATTTACAACCCATCCATTAGTCAAAATATTTACATTTCCTTCCTATGGGGATATTCATGTTAAACTTTAAGTATCTACATTCTTAAGAAAAATATTTATATCAGTTTTAAACAAGTCACACTTTATTTTGTACATAGTTCGACTATTCTCAGTGACTTAACTGGTTACTAACTAGTTAACACAGAGTTGTTTATAAGATTGAATGTGATAATAATTTAATGTGGCTAAAGCAGCTTGGCACATAGTAAGCACCTAATAAATGTTAGCTACCATCATCATCATCAAAGTGACAAGTAACTGACCAAATAGTCAGACTTTCATTTCTAGAAAATGGTGTAGATGTCCCCACTTTAAGCAAGATGTAACACAGCATCGCGCAGGAAAGAAAGTATTATGAGTAGGAGCTCTGAAATTTTGGGAGGTAGCACATGACAAGTCAACACTTTACTGAACTTTTATTACATGGTAGATACTCTGCTATGCGGCTAACAGTAGGACTTCGTCTACATACACAAAATGAGCTGAAGTCAAAAAACCAAAGAAAGAAAAAATAAAAACTTGAGTAGTCTCTCCTCGATTTAAATGCCCCAGGGATAGAATCTTCAGATTCTAAAGAGAAAGTGAGGTTAGAAAAACCAAAGGTAAGAGGGAAAACTTGGAAAAGACACATACGCAAGTTCTTATAAAGTTTTACCTTTCCTAAACAAAAAAATTGTCAGTACACAAATCTACGAAAATCAACAGAATCTTTCTACCCTAAATTTGTAATCATTAAATGAATAATTTCTCTTTCCTTTGCTCCAAACCTTTCAGGCCCTTTCTTCTCCACAATTTCAACCAGACATTTAAAAATTCACTTTGCATTGTTGCAAAGATTATAAGAAGAAGGCAACGTCTTTCCTTGTTCCAGTCCTCTATCTAACAGGAGTGCCATCTGGCTGAGACTCAGTACCAGCTCCCAAGTCTGTGCTAGAGACACAGCCTGAAAACGCCTCCTTTCCTCTTCCCTCACACCAATCTCCCACCACCCACCCCGCTCACAGTCATCTTACCCAGGGTCTCATCACAAACCCCACCTCCAGCTCTATAAACCACTTGACTTTTAGTTTCTTTTCCCAATCTCCTATTTTTCTTTTTTAAGTTACCCTAGGAATTATTTGACATTTACACTATCTATATGGAGATTCTCACAGCAGTGAAAATGTGTCCAAAGTAAAGCGTCAGGGCAAGGAAGCTCTAGGTTGAGGAGGGATTACTGTTTGTGAATTAAGTGCAGCTACTGTTTCAATGAAAAATGCATTATTGAACTGAGTCAATCATTTATCTTCTAGTTGAATTAAGCTTGTTTTCCTACCAAAATACAGATCCATACTAACCTCTACGTGTGTCATTGCTATAACGTTTTTATTCCTAATTCTGTTAAAATGTTATACATAAGAAACTAGCTATATCTCCCGATATATATATTCTTCTGCATTTTTGGCGATTCCATATAAGGACTGGTGTCCTTATAAGGAAAGGAGGGGAGATTTGAGACCCAGAGACCCAGAGGCGTGGGCCCAGAGTGGGTGACAGAGGCAGAGACGGGGGTCATACAGTTCCAGGCTAAGGGACGGATGTCAAGGCTTGCCTGCAGCCAACAGAAGCTGAGAGAGAGGCATGGAAGAGACTCTCCGTCAGAGCCTCCAGAGGGAACCAACCCTGCGAACACCTGGATGTTGGCCTCCAGAACTAGGAGAGAGGGAGTTTCTGTTGTTTTAGGCCACCAAGTTTGTGGTAATTTGTTAGGGCCATCTTAGGAAACGAATACACTCAGATTTAGGATTTACCTCAGGGTTGCTGTGAAAATAGAGGACATGATGGGAAGGCAGCTAGCACAGTGCCCGCTCAGTAAAAGCTAGCTCCTTCATTCACCCCTCTCCTCCTGGGCAGTGAGAAGGGGCAAGGGGTAGGTTTTCTGCTGCTGAGGATTCAGGCAGGCTACTGATCATCCTTATGGGGTGGGAGCTCTAGAAGTTCATCTCTGGGACTCCTACCTCGTTCCTCTTACTGGAAAGTGCCAGGCCTCTCTCTGATGACAAAATGTCAGTGCCAGCCTGTTTGGTGCAGGCTTTTCTTCCTGTCTGCCTCACTGCCTGTCTCTGACTCTTGGTAGAGCTTTGTCCTTGTTTACTAAGCTGCCGATAGAGAAATAGGCTCTACAAGAACGGCTGGGCTGGACAGCAGGACCCTTGCTCTTATGGTCCCAGGTCATCACTGTCTCTCTGGATGACCACTACAGTCCCCACTGTGGCCTGACACATAAAGCCAAAGATCCCACAAATTCACCATCCTTTTCCCTTTGGGCTCATTTACTCTTCGTTGACTGTTTTCTTTGACGGAGAGGTCAATACCAAGGTCTTAGAGCCTTTCCAACCCAGTTTCATTATCCTGTTTCTCCTTTTAGAGAAGAGAAGACATACCACTTATTATTCTTTTTTTTTATTTCCTCTGGAAGATGCATCATTTAATGCAGAGAAAAGTACAAAAAAACAGACCTTGTTCAAGCCCTAGGTCACCTACTAACTAACAATATGACCACACACCAAAGCAAGACACCAAAAAAAATGGAAAAAACTTTTTAAATACTGTGAAATTGATTTTGGTAATTGAAAACCTACTTTGAAGTCATTTCTTTTTAGAATTCTACCTTTTTCTCAATTTAATTAATCAAGTAGGAACTTGCGTCCAAGTAGACACAGCCAGATTGCTAGGCAGTGGTCTGTTTCCTCGCATTCCCCTAATCCGTGTGCAAAGTAAAGAAAAGCAGCAGATATATAAATAAATAAATCATATATCATATATGTCATATATGTGTCTCATATATATTTCATATACATGCTTCATATACTGTGTGTGTGTGTGTGTATATATATATACACATCCCTATTTAATTCATTGGGATGCAATTAATGGATACAGAAAAGGCAAAGCATTTTTAGTTCCTTGGAAGACAAGCTTTAAAAATTAAGGCGGTATTAAAAGCTTCATTCTCCCCTTTGCAGAAAAGATAAACCTTCTCTACTTTCTTCCTTGTTTTTTCCTTGATTCAGCTAGATAATCTGATAACTTGAGAGCCATACTGCAGTTATATGAAACGGACAGTAGAGAAGTATCTCCCGTGAATGCAGACATGTAGATGCAAGAGGAGACCGGGTTTATGTCCTGCTCGCTGCAGCACTCTCTCTAACATGAGTATAGTCAACTTTCAGCATTCAGGCCAAAGGAAAGGAGAAGAGAGAGGAAGCATTATTAATTAGACACTTTCATTACATGCTCTATTATAGATGCTCTACATGCATTACAGCATTTGATCCTCACAATAACTGTAAGAGGTGGATGCTATTATCTCCGTTTTACAAATGCGGTAACTGAGGCTTAGAAAGCTTAAATAATGCGGGGCCTCCATAACTGAGAGATAAGCAAATAAAACTGACACCTCCCTCCTTATAACTTCCCCCACCCACTCGGAGAGGCACTCTAGAAGAAAGGATATAGGAGCAACGAAGAAAACTGGAGATGGTTGTTTAGATTTAGGTGACGAAACAGCCTTTAAGAGAGATAGCTTCAATGTCAGTACAGGAAAAAAAACTTCCTGTGCTTAAATGTGATTACAACATCATTTAAATCCACTGAAACTTATCCTGATATCAAAAGACATGCTTTGCGTACACCAGTTTTGAAAGCTTTGAAACCCTAGTCATGAAGCAGCAGGTGTGGGCTGCCTTAAATCGTTCTGGAGGATACTCACACTCCCCCAGTGCCACTCCCTGCCCTGGATTTTCCTTGTGCCCTCTATTCTTCATCTGCTAGAGGCCCACTTAGGTGGGGGAAGGGAAAACACAGAAAAGATCACATGTCGTTTTTAAGATCAGTAAAGCCTAGAAGTTTTCCAGCATGGTTTTCTGAAACTAAGTGTTCTCATGAGAATCAATAGCTTCCATGCTGGCCCTTGTAGGCTTATTCATCCAACCCGTGGCTACCGACTGAGGAAGTCCTCTGGATGGAGCACAGTCTTGAAGCAGATTCAAAACTAGCATAAGAAATAACTTCTGCCTTTAGAGAGTTTGCAATCTAGTGCACAGACACGTCACTCCATTAGAAAGCAATTACAATTTAACTGCCCCCATTCTGAAGTCTGTGCAGAGAAGAGAAATCGGTGTAGGTTGGAGATTGAGGGAAAATAGGAAGGAGGCGTGAAGCAAGAAGGGGATTTGGGATGGAGAAAAAGTAGGGTGCTGGGGGGACAACTGGTATTGAAGAACGAGCATACGATTAGTATAGTTGATATGCTGCGCAGAGAAGGAAATATCAAACAAAACCAGTAAATTCACAGAGTTGTTGCTCCTGGTTCTTTCCCAGGCCAGGATGCCCTGTTTACACCCTGTGCTTAACTCACCTCCACCTTGACAGGCTCCTGAGAAGAAAATCTCTGACATAGGACCGTTAAAGCCTCACTTTACTCTCTACAAACACATTTGCCTACTTTCACAGCTATTTACACAGAGAGTAAACAACCTTTTGCTTCAAGACGAAATGTAATTGTCACCTACTTCAGTGCAGTGAAACAGTGGTCGAAAGCTACTGGCAGAGGATGTCTATTAGACCTCCTAGTGAAGGAACAGAAACAGGCTGCCCCAAGACAAGAAGCTCAAGATGGGTCCTGGTAAATTTCTGCATGCTACCTAGGAAAGTGCCATCTGCTTGTCCTTAAGAAATATACATTTCAGTAGGCAATAACTGAACAAAATCCTTGGAAACTTGCTTCTTAAACCCGAGATCTGTGGATACAATCATACATACAATTCGCCACAGCTCACAAAATTTTATGACTACATAGACCCTGAACCAAAACAAGGGGGTAATTCTGTGAAAAGGAAAGTTTCCACCAGATTCTTGGCATGAAAAACAAATGTAGACTCTATAAATGAGAGATAGCTTTCTTTTTCTTTTTAAATTATGTCTGTGATGGAGTAGAAGGCCACCATCCATCACGGAACTAGTTGACAATTGGTTACACTCAAATCATCCCCTCACTGGGGATTTTCTTGGTCTTGTACATCTTGGCTTCCTACCCAATGTCTACCTCATCATGCTCCCTCCTGCCCTCTGGTCCTGACACATATAATCGCGCAGTAAGAGTCTTCCCTAAAAGCTTGATGGTGGTGGCCACATGAGAAGAAAAATAACAATCTATACTTTTTTTTAAAAGGGTGGGGGAGTCAATTTTGAAATGCCACAAATTTTTATCAACTCCTTCAAGTCAGAAACTATGACTCATCTGTCTTGGTTTACGCAGCGTTCATCACAGTAGCTGAGACACAGGCTCTCAAAAGTTTGTAAACAACAGCAAGTCTTTACCATGAATGGTGAGTTCAAATGATTCCTCTTTCACTTTCAATTTAAAAAGATCAAATTGATCACCAAATATTGTATCTTAAATATCTGGGAATGGTTGAGCCACTTGGAAAAGAGTTTGGCAGTTTTTCAAAAAGTTAAACCTAGAATTACTATATGACCCAACAATTCCACTCCTAGGTACATAGCCAAGAGAATTGAAACCAGATGCCCACACAAAACTCATTCACAAATGTTCATAGCAGCATTATTTATGATAGCCAAAAAATGGAAACAACCTAAATGTCCATCAACTGATGAATGGATAAACAAAATGTGGTGTATCCATGCAATGGAAAATTATTCAGCCATGAAATACAATGAGGTTTTGATACATGCCACAATATGAATGAACCTTGAAAGCACCATGCTATGTAAAAGAAGCTAGACTCAAAAGGCCACATACAGTATGATTAGATTTTATTTGGAATGTCCAGAATAGGAGAATCCATAAAGACAGAAAGTAGATTAGTGGTTGCCAGGAGCTAAGGGAAGAGAGAACAGGAAGTGACTGCTAATAGTTATGGGGTTTCTTTTGGGAGATGAAATGTTCTGAAATCAGATAGTGGTGATGGTTGGACAACCTTGTGACTATACTAAAAACCACTGAATTGTATACTTTAAAAGGGCGAATTTTATGAGATGTCAATTATATCGCAATAAAAAAATATTTGGAAAACCTCTTGGTGAAGAAACTATAGTTAGGATTTATGTTTAGTTCTTTAGGTGTGATGAAAACTATTAATATTCCATGTATTATTTCTTTGTCAATAAATATTAGACAGCATATCAGAATTCTTCATATACTTACAATAGAAACCTGAAAGTTCTTTAAACATTTGTTATATTACATTAAAGTAGCAATCATACTAATAATGACTAACGTTTACTGAATGCTTACTAGGTACCAAGCACTAGGTCTAAGTACTGTACATGTATTAACGCTTAAAAGAGTTAAAAGAACAACTTTATAAGGTGAGTGCTATTCTTATCCCCATTTTATATAGGAAAGTGAGACACAGAGAGATTATCCAAGGTCACACAGCCAGCTGATGGTGGAGCCAGGATCCAAGCCCAGGCAGCCTGGTCCAGAGCTGGCACCCGTAACCACCATTCAATTCCACCTTTAACGAAAAGGAAAAGGATTAGCGTTGTAGAAAGAGTGCCGGATACGTCACTGCAGGGCCTAATCTGGAGATTTGGTCTAAACTGTGCCACAGGCAAGCTCTGCAAGCCTGGGGCCCCTTGGCCTGCTTCTTCTGACCTCTAAAGTGAGCGTCTGGGGTAGCACCATCTCCAAGTCCCCAACCACCCAAGACTCTGCCACTAAGTCAATGGCAAACCAAGACATATTCAGAGGTAGATATTCAATCATTTAGTATATTGTGCACATCAGGAACTTTGAACTCATAATATTCTACAGAAAACAACTAGAAATTTTAAAATTAAACCCCCTGAAAAGACCTCAGGGTCTAAGGGACAAGGTTGGCTAGCAGGCACTTTTTTTTAATGCAAAAAATGGAAATTCTGTTACTCTCCCTTATAATCAAGAAATCATTCATTACATTTTTTCTTCCTGAAATTTAATTCCATGATATCACATTCAATCCTCAACAAATAAATATGGAAAGCCGCCTGTGTGCCAGGTGTTTTTGAGGCACTAAGGACACAATAAGAAATAAGGCCAAAAAAGGGTTCCAGCTCATTTTTAAAGGGGAGGGGGGAGATAATAAGCAAGCCAACAGATCCATAAACAAGATAATGTCAGATAGTGATAAGTTCTATGAAGAAAATAAAAGCAGGGTGATATGATGGTAATTGGTTGCTTTATTTTATTTTTTTTAATTTAAGATCTGGTCTCTTAGCAACTTTGAAGTACATAGCTCAGTATTGTTAACTATAGTCACTATGCTGTGCATTAGATCTCCAGAACTTCTATATCTTCTAACTGCAATGTTGTACATTTTGGCCAATATCTCCCCAATTCCCACACCTCCCTGCCTCTGATTGACTACCATTATACCGTTTCTATGAGTTCAGCTTTTTTAGATTCCACGTATAAGTGATATCATACAGTATTTGTTTTTCTCTGTCTGATTTATCTCACTTAGCATAAAACTCTCAAGGTCCATCTATGTTGTTCCAAATGGCAGGATTTCCTTCTTTGTAATGGTTGAATAATACTTGACTATATATATATATATATATATATATATATATATATATATATACACATACATACCACATATTCTTTGCCCATTCATTTGTTGACAGAAAGTAATTGGATTCTTTAACATCCAATAAGACCTTAGGTATCATAGAGCAGAGATTTTGGTCTATTTCGTCCATTTTATCCAAGTGCCTAGAAGAACACTCAATAAATACTGAATGAATGAATGAGCAAGTGAACAAACTAATGAACAAACAATGAGTAAATGGTGCTTTCCACATTGTAGCAAAGACTGCTAGCTAACCACTAAGGCAGTTTATACTTTTTCTGTGCTCCTGGACTACACTAATATTTATTAGTTTGCTAGGGCTACCATAACAAAATAACTCAGACTGAGTGGCCTAAACAACAGAAATTTATTTTCTCACAGTTCTGGAGGCTAGACGTCCAAGACAGAGGTGTCTGCAGGTGTGATTTCTCCTGAGGCCTCTCTTCTTGGCTTGCAGACGGCAGCCTTCTTGCTGTGTCCTTACATGGCCTTTCCTCTGTGTGCATGCACATCCCTATTGTCGCTTTGTGTGTCCTAATATCTTCTTATAAGGACACAGACAGACTGAATTAGGGTCCACCCTAACAGATTCCTCTTAACTTAATTACATCTTAAAGGCCCTGTCTCCACATAGAGTCACATTCTGAGGTATTGAGGGGTAGGACTTCAACATATGAATTTGGGGAGTCACAATTCCATCCATCACTCTACATTTCCCAGCCTTTATTGCAGATAGGTAGAAACCAGTGACATGGCTGCAGTCAGTGGAATCTGAGCAGATCTGACCATAAAACCTCCTGACCTGATCCATAAAAACCTCCACACATAATCCTCCATGCTGTTTCTCCGTCTGTTGGCAGGATATTGACCCATAAGATGACACTGAAAGCTACAAGGTAAAGAGGACAAAGCCTCCAGTAGCCTGGGTCCCTGAAAATGATGGAGCAGAATCTCCCCTGGCACCACTGACAGAGGCGTACACTGGACTACCACGTGAGAGAAAAATAGACATATGCTGAGACGTTTATTATAGCAGTGAGCCTATCTTAACCAACACAGCCTCCACTACACCTTCAAGTCTCTTTAGTCTTCCCTAATAACTTTCTGTTATTCAAGCAAAAGTGTCCTTTTTTTAAGATTTCCTGCAGGATTATGACTTCAGTCATTTCTTTTGGTACTCCTCTCTTCCTAGTCTCTTTACTCTCATCCTAAAATATAGAGCCCTAAAGCAGACGGAGGCCCCTTAGAGCAAGTTTTCATGGTAACACATTGGCATTTCACAGACTGAGGTCTTAAACGTACTGTGTATCCTGAGATAATACAAAGACACAAAAACTGGAGTTTCCCAATATTCTTAGACCCATGGTTCAACCTCACACACAAAAAAATTAGCCTTTATGGGCCAACTCAGAATTGCCAGCTGCTGCTGTGGTTCATAGGCTAAAAATAACAGGGCACCAAGGAGCAGCTTGCCAGGCCAAATCTGGGCTGCACTGCTCCCTGGCCCAGGAACAACAAACAAGGTGAAGGAGGTAGTGGGGGGAGGGACCATTCTTCGCTGCAGTGATCCCAAGAGCAATGGGGAATCGAAAAATAAACATTGGTTGACTCCAGTGCCCTTGAACAAGTATGCAAAGTCACTGAATAACAGAGCCAGCTAATCTAAATGCCAATCTAAACTTCTCCATCGGAGCTGCTAATGCAGGTGGCCAGAACTTTAACTTCTAAATAAATTTACCAGAAGAAATATGATGATTTTATATCATTTATATCAGTAACAGATGCATCTGACCAATTCTAAAACGTGTAGATTTTCTTTTAGAGCCCAGAAATATAACTCAGAGCTTGAGTGATGAAATACAAGCCTCAGTCTGACTATTCCTTTCTTCATTCCTTCCTTCCTTCATTCGTTCATTTATTCAACATCATTATTCATGCCTAATAAGTGCCACGCACTCTGCTGATGACTAGAGATGAATTAACTAGTAAAATCCAATTTTTTCCCTCAAGGACTTCACAATCTTGGATTTGGGGGAGGAACTGAGAGGAAAGCACAAATAAAAATGTGATCATCGTTACATTGGCATTACGGCAGGGTACTCTAGGAACACAGAGAAGGAAATGATCAGTGGAAAATGGAGATGCAAATGAACATACTGGCAAGACCCTTAAATAAGTGTCTACTACATAGACGTCATTTGCACTTTGTTCGAAAAAAAGCTTTTATCCAATTGGGGGTGTAACAAGTAAAATAACTGCACTGCAGACTAAAAAGTACAAAAGAAAAATCAAGTCTCGGAGTCACTGGAGGAAGTCCTGGACATGCTCGTTGGCCCTCCTGACCTGGACTCCTGCCTGTGTCCCTAATTCTGTCCAGAGAATGAAGCCAAGCCACTGCCCGGCTTGCTGCCATGTATCATACCCTGCGGGACATTATGGGAGCAAAATTAGAGGGAGGGCTGCTGCTGACGATAGAAGAAACCTGAAAACAATGACTTATATTGGCTTCTGACCCAGTTTTATTTCCTAAGAAAGTGTCACCCAAGTTTCTGGAGCACTATTTTTCCTAGTTTCGTCCAGCTTTCCCCAGCTAAATTGGGTCCCAAGATCCTCACTGAAGCACAAAAACACAAATCCCTTCATGTGGCCCCTCTTCTGGGATATCTGATCCCGGGCTCCATGAATAGACTTCAATATGTTGGATCACATTGTATGGACACAATTCATCGCTATCTCCTCTCAACTACACAGCCAGCATCTTCACCCTGGCTGGTTGGCATTTCCAATTCAGTGGGGTTTGAATGACCTCTGAAAATAGTGGGCTGTTTTTAAAAGAAAATAAAATGAGAGACTAAGTCATGAACATCAGTGGCCTAAACCATATATGCTATTTGCTGGTTTTAATCTTTCAACCAGACTTACTCAAAGCAAGTATCTTTTACAATTGGGCAAATGAGAATGAGAATTATAGATGTAATTATTTTGGGTTAGTGAAACGACAAATTCTCCAAACTCCCTTCAGAGCAGTGACCCTGTCCCAGATTGAGAATGGCATGTTCATGAATGTCTTTTCTCCTTGTCACCTTCCTCAGATGGTCAATTAAAGCTACTAGTGCTTTCTCCTATGACAAGGACACGTATCCAGTGGGAACTGGACTGAAGCCAACACATTAATTTCATGTAATTCAGCTGAATGATTTTATTTCCTCCCAAGGCTGACCCGGGGCTCACAGCCAGTGGATGGTGGCAGTGATGATGGTGTTTCCAATAAGACCCTCCACTGGCCTGCTGGATTCGGGCTACGACAGATCCTCAAATGCCTTTGCTGGAGGTGAACTGAAGGTGAGTTAAAGTTCCTATAATGAAAATAGTTCAAGCAGATCTTCAGAATCTCTTGAGGCATGGGATAACTAAACAAAATTAGCATCATGAAAGGGATAATTGTAGCCAGACTCTAAGGTAGCCCCAGTGATCCCTACTTCCTGGCCTTCACGCCCTGGTAGAATCCCCTCTTGCTGAGTGTGGGCTGCACTCCAGGACTCGCTTCGAACAAGGAGAATAAGGAGAAGTGAGACTGTGTAAGTCAGAGACAAGGCCGTAACAGGCAGCGTGTGCCACCTCCCTCACTCCCTCTGGGGGAAGCCGGTGAACAACCCCAAGGAAAGGACCAGGTGGCAAGGACTTGAGGGCCCCTGCACAGTCTCCGTGATGAGCTTGTAAACAGATGTTCCCCAGCCTTCAGATGACTGCAGCCCAGGGCAGCTTTTGACTGCAACCTCCTGACGGACCCTGAGCCAGAACTACCCTGCCATGTCCCACAGGATCTAGAAGAGATAACAAGTGTTTGCTGTTTAAAGGTGCTAAATGTGGGGGAAATACTGTTACAATAATTAATGGAATATTATTAATTAGCAGTAATTAATACAGGGGCTAAAACCTGTCCACCTCCAAACAATGGTGTATGGGGTGCTCAGAACGTGCCCACACTTGTGCAGTTACGTTCCCCGCGTGTCTCTCGAGCCCGAAGTGCCTGAAGTGTACGCAGTTACTCACAGAGCACACATTGAGTGCCCTCTGTGTGCAGTCAGGACACCAAGGGTTTCCCTTCTGAAAACCTTATTTTCCTTCGCCCTCAGAATCAGCCAGTTTCCTCGTCGAAAACAGTTTTCAAGGCCGCTAAAAATGGAGGCCAACCATTGAACCCCAATCGCAGCTAGGAGTCTGATGTCTCCCCTTAGGAAGGAAAAACAGGGGCCGAAGTGGAGCTTCATGGAATGTGGTCACCCTCCCTCCAGTTCCCCCTAAGTTTAAATAGCAGCATTCCACCCTGCCCTCTTAAAATTAAGTGCTCTCACAAAGCAGACACTGGAGCATAAAATACCTTCTTACTTCATCAATTTGAATAGCAGAGATTTGCCTTAAAGGGCCAGGCAACCTGAAACTTTTCAGCCAAAACAAGGCACCAGATTACTGGAAGCAGATGATATTTCATGGTGGACCTCAGGTATATTGTCCTTACCATCAGGGATTCTCACAGGATTAGCAGTAAGTAGTGCCTATTATTATATTAATGATAAACCATTTGCATGTTATTAACATTTCATCCAGGTAGGGCTAATCCCTCAGTTTATTTTATTTGTTTAACAGCCAACAGGTTCCTTATTCACTGAAGTAAAAGACAGGAAACTCAGACTTTTTCTTCAATCCAGTCGGCCGAGCCAAATGCTTATATATATATTTTTCCCACCATTATTCCCATCATGCAGCTTATAGGACAATATACTATTTTTGACATAAAAATATTAAACAGGAAAGCTTTCAATTAGTCAAATGTAAAAACAAAGAGACATATACCTAAGGCTTGCCTTGGCTATTGTGCAATGAAGTCATAAGCTGGTCATATAAACACACATTTTCAATAACAGAATTTTTTAAAGATGTTTTTAAATCAATTCATACCTTTGTTGATTCCACATGTGCCATTTGTAATTTAACATCGGAAAATAATCACTCCAAATGGTTCTCCCTGCTATGATTCACCACGGTGAACGATTCTGCCCCTCACAGCAAATCAGAGAATGATTTGGAATGGCTTATTTTCCTGCTCCAATAAACTATGACTAGGCATTCAGCAGATTTTTCTTTTGTTTCTTATTATTTTGCAGAGTTGAGAAAACTATGAAAAATAAAAGAAATAACTGAATGGGCCACTGCTTTCAAAACTTATTTAGTCTTGCTCATTTATGTCAACCCTGTTATAATTCACCTCCCTTCTCCCGTTTTTCTGATGGGTTTTCCATGTAATGGAACCCTTACCACTAGACGTTCCTTCTCTTTTGGATCTCAAGGCACGGTTTACCTTTTCACATAAAACTCTGAGTAAGTGCCCACTGCTAAAATGGATGTGTGTGATAAAACTGAAGTATTTCATTGGCTTTTTATTCTGGAAATAATTGGCAGAAATCTCCTTTGTTGCAATAATTTTGTATCATTAAATCTATCCAGTAAGTATCTCAACACCCACTTAGCCATTCTGGGTCCCAGCCCAGAAAGTTGACTTACATGAAATAACAATGAGGCCCTTTGACAGTTTTCAACATACCGCTTTGATTAACAGATTTTTTAATTGTATGCTTTTCCTAATTCAGTAGTCTAAAGTTATTAACTACTAAGAAACAGCTACTACAATCCCTTTCTCCTCCTACTCTCATCTTTCGGACTCCAGAAATCATCTGTAAGAAGTATTTAACTTGCCAATGCTTACACCTAGGGTGGAAAAGCATCCAGTGTCCCTCCCAACCTAAACTTCCAGGAAAAAAAATAGTGAATGACAGACCCAGTCATTTTTCATGCCAATGTAGAGAGGTATTGATATCCTACAATCCTCTCTCTTTCCAAAGCATCCCTCTCTCTCTCTCTCTCTCTCTCTCTCTCTCTCTCTCTCTCTCTCTCTCCCCCCTTCTCCCTCTCCCTCTCTCTACACACACACACAAGCATATTACCTAGAGCTTCCAAAGCTAGGAATGCCAATATCCCACCCACGGGAGCTAAGTTAGGAAGCAAAAAGACACTGTATTGTCTAAGCTGGAGTTACATAAGGTACATTTTGCATAGAAATAATGTTATAAATGAAGATTATCAGTTTATCTAATTAACTGGCATCACCTTCCATATGCCCTCCGTTCCGTAGGGTAAAGATATGAATAGACTAGTGGGCTCCAAACTGTTTTGGTCAAATAATAAATTGTTTTTAATTATGAGCATATCCATCATTTTATACATAGATATAGATATCAATCTAGATAATCCACTGTGATGTGTACTCACAAAAATAAAAGTAGGAGAAGAAATATATACATAGACATTCTAGTATATGCCTGCTACACCCCAGCAGATCACCTGCACATCTCCTGCACTCCCCACTTTGAAGTCCCAGTGTTTTTCATACAGGATAATCTGACCCTTCTATCCTGCCCCAACGCCAAAGAGTAAATCATATAAACATAAAAGCCCATCCAAGCAGTGAGGAGATGCCCATGTTCTTTCTATAAGACTATCAGCTAGTCAAGGCAGCACTTCTTCCTTTAGATAATCTCTATACTTGTATATCCAATTTCAGATCCTAAAATAAACAGACCACTTTCCTTTATCAGTGTTTAAGAATCAGTAAAAATTCATTTATAAGTTTTAACCTTGTAAGCATTAAGCTTCAGCCCTGGGAAATTCTCTTTTTTTTTCAAAGTCAAATTGTTGCAAAAGCAGAATAGAAAATGTCTGTAATGAGTGGTGCTTTGGGTCAGGAAGGTGGCTGGAAAAACCAAAGTCTTGTGAGTTTTGCTTCTGCCAAGGAAGGTGAGTCAGACACTTAGCTGGGCTCCCTTGAGTCTTCTTAAACCCTGTTTTCTTTAGATTGTCAGCACTGATTAAATCATATTTTCGCAATGCATTTTACTTTTTAAAAATGCATATCCTCTTTGACCTAGTAACCTGACTCCTGCAAATCTATTCTAAGAAAATAATTTAAAATATCAAAAACTTTTTAGGCATAAGTATTCATCATAATGTTATTTATAAAATGGGAAAATAAAAAGCAACCTGAAAGTCCAACAGTAAGGAAATGACAGATACACTCAATGATATATCATGCATCTGCTTAAATCGATGGCTACAAAAGCCATACAACCGCATCAAAAAAAAAAGCTTATGATAATTAACTGAGAAATTCAGAATATAAGCTGCATATCACTGTACTTATAACTACATAAAAATATCATAAGAGGGCTTCCCTGGTGGCGCAGTGGTTGGGAGTCTGCCTGCTAATGCAGGGGACGCGGGTTCGAGCCCTGGTCTGGGAAGATCCCACATGCCGCAGAGCGGCTGGGCCCGTGAGCCACAATTACTGAGCCTGCGCGTCTGGAGCTGTGCTCCGCAACAGGAGGGGCCGCGATGGTGAGAGGCCCGCGCACCGTGATGAGGAGTGGCCCCCGCTTGCCACAACTAGAGAAGGCCCTAGCACAGAAACGAAGACCCAACATAGCAATCAATCAATCAATCAATTAATCAATAAAAAAATAAATCTTTAAAAAAAAAAAAAAGACTTTAAAAAAAATCATAAGAAGAAATAAAAACAGGCTAGCAGTAAATAGGACAAAATGAATCAATATTTTGGTTAGGGGTAGTGAAATTACTGGTGACTTCTTTATTTTCTATATTTTTCAGTATTCTCTGGTGTGGGTATATTACTTTTTATAATAAAAGAGGGGTTTTCTAAAAACCATCAAATAATTTATAAAGAATCCCCACAAATAAGAAAAATGCAAATGACTCTAATTTTTGAAAAGGAAAATAATATTACAGATAATTCAGAAAAAGAATCCCAAATAGCAATAAAATGAAAAACTGTTCGGTCTTCCCTAGTCATCACAGAAAATTAAAGTAAGATAACAAAACATAATTGTATATCATAATAGTAACAAAAATGTAAGTTGTATACATTTTTTTGTGAGGATGTGTGAATGTTAGAACTTTCATACATAACTGATAAAGTAAAAATTGGTACAATCACTTTAAAGAGCAACTTGAAAACATCTAATAAAACTGAAAAATGTGATATATATTTAACCTACATGCAGGAACATGAAAATTGCAATAATGTTCATCGTGGCATTGTTCATAATAGCGAAAAATTAAAAAGAACTTACATTTCCATCAATGAGGAAATAAATAAATTGTGCTACTTTCATATGACAGGATATTATAAAGCAATAAAAATGAATGGATTTGACCTATCTGGAACATCATAGATAAATCACAAAAGCATAATATTGGGTGAGGAAAGCAGCTCAGGATAATATAAACAGTTGGTTCCATTTAAATAAACTTTTAAGACATGCAAAACAATGGTATATTATAGCCACATACAGGGCAGCAATAGTATGAAAACATGCATGGGATAGCTAAACACCAAATTCAAGACAATGACAACGCTGAAGAGAAAGAGAAATGAATAGGGTTGGGGATTGGTATTCCAGAAAAACCTCATTTTAATCCACATGATTTTTTTTTAAAAAAAGAAGCACTTGATGCATGATTAGCAAAGCATTATTAGAGACAACTGGATGCATATCTACAGGTACATAGGTATCCATCATTATTCTGTCTTTTTTTTTTTTTTTTTGCTTAATATTTAACATAAAACATTGTAAAGAAACAATGAGCACCTAAAACTGACTCTTCATTCAAAAGAATGAGAGAGAACTGCCTTGCAAGGGTCCAAAATCTTAGTTCTAAAGAAAATAAGCAGAGCTTGGAGTCAACATAGATTCAGAGCATGATCCAGCTAAGGAAAGCCACATGCATGCTCTTGGGTGCTGCTTCTGCCTGCTCTGTGGTGTCAGGCATGGCATGGAAGCAACCTAAATGTCCATTGACAGATGAATGTGGTACACATATCCAGTGGAATATTACTCAACCATAAAAAATAATGAAATAATGCCATTTGCAGCAACATGGATGGACCTAGATATTAGGTCTGAAACTAACACAACATTGTAAGTCAACTATATTTCAATAAAAATTAAAAATAAAATTTTTTAAAAAGAAATGTTGCTTCTGCCTTTGTATGTGGTTGGGGAAGAGGGCAAGGGACGACCCACCAGAAAAGATTGTAGTTAACTGTGCTGGGGGAGTTCATTCTCAAAAACACTAATGCCATTTAAAGTGCTTCAGCCACATGTGTTGCTGTTTAGCTGTGTAGCACCATGAGTCTGGTGCTTTAACCTCCCTGCATGCCTGAAGATACTGACTTGTCCAACCCAGAGAGGGTTGGAGACTCTCAATGTTCCCAGAAACCCCAAAGTTCTCCATAGAGGAGCTGCGTTTGGAGAGAACAGGCGCTTTAATGTCCCAGAAAGACCTCCTTGCACACCCTGGGAGCTGTGCTTAACTCACAGGCCTGCAGTTAAGGAAGAAGAAATGATTGCTTTGAAAGGGGCCAAATTCTAAGTCCCTGCCTGTTCTTAGAGGCAATTGATTATTCTTTTGTTCCACCAGAGGGGGCACCCTGGCAGATAAACCAGAATCTGAAGGTAACCAGCACAGAAGTCATCACCTGCACAACAGCCCTGACCTGGCAGATGGCTCTGGCAATCGGGCGAGCCGGCCCGGTGGATGACCAGGTTGGTAATGCCAACCCCACCTGCTCAGGACACCACCACCACGTGCAAGAGCAACCGGCCACTCTGTCTACAAACATCAAAGCAGCAGGTGACCCGTTCAAACTAACAATCTGAGTAATAGAAGATTGAGGTATTGACATATCCCATGCTTTGATCTACCACTCCCTTGAAAACATCTTTTGCGAAC
This sequence comes from Balaenoptera acutorostrata, assembly GCF_949987535.1. Taxonomy (NCBI): domain Eukaryota; kingdom Metazoa; phylum Chordata; class Mammalia; order Artiodactyla; family Balaenopteridae; genus Balaenoptera; species Balaenoptera acutorostrata. Next base: position 54,027,165 of record NC_080067.1, read on the forward strand.
AAGTAGCCCAAAACTGGTCAGGGCAAATTAGTCCAAAATGTGTGTTGTCTGACCTCTTGGTCATCGAGTCTGCATCTGGAGGCACATTGGGAATGTGGAGCAAATCACACTGAAAGATTGTGCCCCCTCCTTCCTGAATATTTCAGGAGCTGTTCAGAATTCAGCCTGCAAGTCATGTTTCATTCAGGGCGGTTGATTAGTTCCAGTGTGGAAGGTACTGGACAGGACAATGAGTGGACAACAGACAGTGATTCATAGATTCCTCTGCTAAGAGTCGCAGGTGGTTTTAGGATAGAAAGAAAAGGAGGCTTAGTCAGTTCTCAAATCTGTCCTCCTGTCATAAGATTAACCACAATTACTCGAAGTTATCGTCGTCATGCTCAGAAATGTCAAGTGCAGATGCTCTTCTGGGCATTCAGATGCTTCTCCCTCTTTCAATCTCCCTCCTCTCTTTGGAGTGGCCCAGAAAAACAACAGACTGGCCACGAGCCCCAAAATCAACGTTGTTCACTTACAATTGGTTACCACAATGCACTAAAATGTCTTATCTGGAATGAGCTCTTTAAATATTTCAAAGAAAAAGAAATGTAGCTTTTTCCAATAAAAGGAAGTAACCGGTAGCATTAGAAAAATTGAAGAAAAGCTGGGAAGTGAAGTGCAGTGATGCCGGCCATGAGGTGCTTAACTTTAAAAAAAAAAAAAAAAAAAGCTGATTTCAATTGCTAAGGCAACCCAAATGTACAAGAAATCTACTTGTGTGCATGGAACAGAATGTTACATACATAAAACAGCCAAGACTAACCAACATTTGAGAGTTAAACATTAAGAGAACAAAATTGTTGAGCTTAATTTCCTAGTCTGTATTTACCTAAAATTAACTTAGTAAAGAATTAGAATAGAGGAAAAAACAGTTAAAATTCTGTTAAAGAAAAACAATGCACATATGCTTATTAGGATAGAAAATTATCCCAATAAGCATATTTATATTGGGACATAAAACTAAAATATATATATATATATATATATATATATATTTCTCACATGTAAATAAGCTATATATGTGAGAAATATGTTCCCAAACTCTATTATATATTTAAATTCCATAATCCAGGTTTCCACGGTAGGTCTTAGGTTAGCCAAATGGCGATAACAATAATTCAGGTGCCCCCCAAAAATACTTTAGCAAGAGCTGCAAGAACAAGAGCTACAAAAAGAGTATTGCCCAAGTAAGTCAAACAAAACAAGTTTTCTATTTGAATTATCGTATTCATTGCCAAATACTCCATTTTTTTCCTCTGAAGACTAAAAGGTTTGATATAATAAGGTTTAGTATAAAGAACTCTCGGGAATTCCCTGGAGGTCCAGCAGTTAGGACTCTGCACTTTCACTGCTGAAGGAGCAGGTTCGATCCCTGGTCAGGGAACTAAGATCCCGAAAGCCACACGGCGAGGCAAAAAAAAAAACTCTCTCCACTACATCTGAATTTCACCTCATTTAAAAACCATCACACTTCAGGTGTCCAAACCATGGAAGTGAAACCTGGACACACACACACACACAGCCCACCCCACCCCAGTCTCAGGGGAACGTTCACCTAAAGACCTCTCTGTTTAGGCAGGCGTACTCTACTAGAAAGGAATATTAAAGAGAACTTTGAAGAAGATCGGAACAGGAGAATGGGTGGAACAAAGGAAACGTATTGAAATCCTTTATGTGCCTCTCTTTTAAGCGCCTCTCTTTTAAGCTTCGTGTCATACCGTTCTTACAACAATCCAGGAGGTACACACAATTGTCCCCATTGAACAGAGGAAGAAGTGGAGCTCAGCTGGGCTAAGTGGGACCCAGAGGTTACACGGTGAGGCAGGGGCTTCCGTAAGGCTTGCCCACTTAGGTGCATGTGGAGACTGGCATCAGAAGGCCAATATGCTGTCTGAGGGGTGGCAAGGATGAGGGGTCAGCCCAGGCTGGGGTGAAGTGAGTAATTTCATCACTCAGATCGCCTGTAGCTCCGTCTGCCCGCTCTCCTTCGGTACTGTCCTCTTCTCACCATTCTCTCTCCCCAGCTCCAGCCCCCTGTCCACCAGGGGTTTGTTCTTCCAACCTGGCAGCCAGCCTTGACAGGGCCTGAAGCTGCTTGCTCCTTACCCCACTTCCTGAGGGAGCTGGTAGCCGTGAAAACAGTGGCCCAACGTCAGAGCTGTGGACCAGCCATGGCTTGCTTTTTGGGATTATCCAGGCGCTGAGGAATCCCAGTTCCCCACTGACAATGTTGCTCCAAAATTCCACCAATTTGCAGGTGAGCACTGGGAATGGAGCTTCAGATGGGTCCCGTGGGTCGGGGACTCTTGCATTGCTTTCTTATATGGGTTTTAGGCAGAGGGTTGGAATCTAGTTATTAGAAATATCAGTAAAGTGTCGTGTTCCCTAACATGGGAAGGGAAGCCTCAGGGAGATTTGGTAACCCCTGGCATGCATGCCACAGGTAGCCTGAGGAAGGGTTTTAAGAGGGAAAGACACCAAGACTGCGGAAGGAGGTATCTGGGCGTGTCCCTGGTGGCAGAGCCTGAACACCATGCAGCTTCTACCACAGGGTCCTGCACGGCACCTTTCCCCTGCTGGGAGCTTCAGGGAGCACTTTCTCACGTGCCCCTTCTGAGTATCAGCCTGGTTTTAAAATAATAATAATAATAATAGCAAAAACTACAACCACAGTTTGCTGATAGCTACTAATTGCCCAGTACCATGCAAGGTTCTTTACCTATTCCAACCCGCATCAGTGGTATTGTTATTGCCCCCATTTTGCAGAAGAGAATATGGGATGGAGGTTTAATAACCTGTCTGAGCCTCAGCCAGCGAAAAGAGTCAATCTGGATTCCACGCCACCATGCACCAGCCCACAGGTCACCCTGGCTGCTCAGGAGGATGGACCCAGGTTGCTGCCATGGTCCACCTTCTTACCAGCTTTTGATCTCAGTGGAAAGTTACTTGGATTCCAAATCCCCCTACATCCCCTCCCCTTGGCGACCTACGCAGGAAGGAATACATGAAAACCTGGCCAATCACTCTTCCTAGGTACAACTTCTATACCATGAGTTTCTTAGGTTTTCATCCAACATGGTAAGGAAAAAGGATTTAAACCCTAAGTCACATTAGAAGCTGGCTCTGCCTTCTCATCCTGGCCTGCCCTGAAATCAGCTAAACTTCTCTGGACTCAGTTTCCACATATTTGACACGGGTCAGAATGGGCCTCTCATCTCCTAGTATGCAACTGTGTGTTGTGTCTCTGCCTCAGTTTTCAGGTTCATCTGGCCATGAGGATGAATAGAGTCAAAATGCCAACCAAGCTTGGACCACTTTTCAGAGATACAGACACTAAAAAAAGTGCCACTGGGATCCTTACAGTGCTCAAATACTTCACAAATACTAGAAACATACATCTGGAAAGAATCTCAGGAAAAGTTCTAGTCGACCCTTCATTTTCCATAAACTGAGGCTCAGAGAACACCCTGGCCATTTCCCAGCACGTGGCCCCGCCCCTGCAGGTAGCGTACAGCAGAACTTGGATTCAAATCGAAGACTCTCTTAATCCAAAATTCCCATGTCAAACTGCACATATCATCTCCTCTGATTTTGTTATTTTAGCCATTAAAATGTTCACATTTGGTAATATTGTCCTGAATAGCAGAAAGTGGGGAATAAAGCAACCCAATCTTCTCGGAATGTCAGATACAGGAAGACCCTCGAAAATCATCATTAATAAAGAAATTGAGGCGCATGAATATGAAAATGTTTTCCTAGTAAAGTCCAACTAGCTGATGGCAGGCAGAGGCTGCAATTCTTCTGCAGACTCTCAGCCCAGGGCTCTTTTCATGACGCCCTGATGAAAATGGCAGAGAGGTGGCCATTTGGTCTTGTTTTCTAAAGTTATTCATTGCCATAGTACTTCATACTTCTTACATATTTCAGACAGTTAAACCATGCACAGCTATGAAAAGTTCTGTATTCAGAGACCACTCCGTCAAAATCAGAGGAAACACCCAGAACGTGGGTTAAAGTAAAAAAAAAAAGCAACCACATATACAGTCATTTTCAGCCAGGCGATCAAAACTGGACAATGTAGACACTTTCATGCCACAAGCTGAAACAGAGCTGAAAGGCCCACGGCCCAGGACAAGGCTCTCAGGCTGGACACCAGCTCCCGCTTCTAAGCCTTCTCCCCTTCGCCCTCTGCTTTCCCCATCAGGGGTCATGGGGCAGGAGGGAGGGGCTTGTTTTGTTTTCTGTATAATGAAGCTTTCAAAAGGCCGAGAAATGGAACTTCTATGCCTTGTTCTGCAGAAGCTCATTTCTTAATATTTTTAAGAAACGTATAAACAAACAAACAAAAATTTGCCAATGTCCACAAAGCCCCCTTGTGGAAGTATATTTAAAAACCATTTTGAGGACTTCAGTGTTGAGGGGGAGGAACCATGGCATTCAGGGTGTTTTAGGCTCCCTGTGGGCTGGTGGTGGTGAGAAGAATACACGCAGGTATCTGCCTTGAGCGGCCCCAGCAGAGCCCCCCAGCCAAACAGCCTGCCTCCTGGACTATCTTTGTATAACTACAGAATCCTTTTTTCTTTTCCTGGGAGCCACCAAAAAATAAAGCCCAACATAAATCTTAGCAGATTTCATCCCACTTTAATTCTACATTGCTTTTATCTGTCTTTAATCAAAGAAAATCAAGCAGCCTAACTTGGCTTACCTTTTTCTTCTCCTTTTCTTTCCTTCTTTTTTTTTTTTAACTTTCTGGAAGAAAATACCTTTGCATCTCCCAAGACAACAGAATCTTTTGAACTAATAAAAGCCATACAGGTTCCAAGCTATAAGTTTTTCCTAGGGAAGATTTTTAATTTCCTTCTAGGAAAAATTAACAATTAAAAACTTCCCTGAAAGTATGTTAAAGACCACAGTGAGATGGAAATGAAATAAAATGCTGCTTGTTCTGTATTTTTTTTAACTCAGAGAAAAACTTTTTTGACTTTCATGATGTGCATATGGCCATTAATTTCAATGTCATATTATGGTTTTTGGCTGAACAGACAGTATGTATGTATGTATGTAAGCAAACAAAACAAATGCATTTTGTATTCAAATTTATACAACTCCATACATTTTTATGTTGTTTATTTGAAAATTAATTTTGGCTTAGGCCTCAGAGACAGCAAATGTTGTCAAGATTTGAGGGCTACCTGAAAAGCCTTGGGGACAGCATTACCCTTATGCATAAGAAACAGCAAAATAAAATAAAAATAAATGAATTTCCAAATACGTCATGGCTAATCCCTTGAGCTGACCTACAAATGAATTATGGAGGTTTTGCTACAGGACTGAGTAGATCTGGTGATTTCACTGAGAGATTTATCTTATTTTCCGACTTATTTTCATATCTTATTTCCTTTTCTTTTAGAATTAGACTGTAAATAAAATGGCTAAGACCGAATGAAGCCTCCCTTTCACAGAACTCATATTGAATTGATAAATTAAAACAGTGAGATGAGTTTTGTATGACCCATCCTCTAGGATTTGGGAAATTTAGCTGATGCAAAACAAGGCATTAATTTGGAGAGGCCTAGGTATTTACCATGCTTAGTGTTCTGACAATGATGAATGGCATCATTCCAAGCAAATGGTAATTTCACTTTTTGTGACAGTACTTTAGAGCAAAACCGACTTTCTTCACACAAAGAATTTGCAATCCTATTAAACAGAGGCAGTACCTGAATATCAGAAATCCTTCATTGTTTAAGTATCATCTGATATTCTTGATTGGCTTCAGACTGAAGTTGGAGTTGAATTAGGGAGAACGGAGGTTAAGTCCTAACCTTGAAAGACTTAGCAGCCATTGAAACACTGCCTTTGGGCACTTATTGGCCTGTATTTATCAAAAAAACTTTTCAATTCAATGAGGGGAGGGAGAAAACACAAAACTTGTCACATTCATCAAGTGAAGCCACTGGAAAGACATCTACAGAACACCCAAAAAGCATAATCTTTCCGAAGCGCTGATAGAAATGGTAATTGGATGGGTCAGAGAATAATACAACCAAAGCAGCGGCAATGCAGAATATGGCGGAAAAATCAAGGTCAAAAATAAAAGAACAGGTCCTTTCTAACTTTCGAAAAACTTACACTTGGCCTTTGTACTAAGGGAAAATATACCTGTTGCTACCATAATTTATATCCTCACAAAAGCCCCTCAAAAAGAACCTTTGAACATAAAAGGCATTAAAGACCCTCATTCTCCGCAGCCCATAAGAAAGCTTCACCTTAATATTGACTCCTCCAAAATATGTTTTCTGAAAGCAAAAAAAAAGATTTTTTTTTTTTAAAGAACAACTAAAAGCAGTGACTCTCTTTCAGAATCTAACCCATCCACCTTTCAGCAGGAAAGGTATGTTCTGGGGAGGACTGAGCGAGGGATATATCGAATATATTTAAACTCTTCCCTGAGAGACTGCAAAAAACACAACAAAACAAAACAAAAAACAGACTCTTGGAGGACTGGCAGAGAATACCAACATTGTATCCCAAAAGGGGAACAGACCTGATGAGTCATAGTGTCTTGATTGCATGTCTTCCTGCCTTCTTTGCTGATGAGCTAACATCAGGGCAGAGCCAAATGACACATGTAAACAGATGAGCGTCAGGGGATGCCACATTTTCCCATTTTTATCTTTTTACACAAACACCTCTGCACTGGACTTGGAAGGACTTTTGGCACAACATGGAGAGCTGATATTCTGGGCTACATCCAGCTCAGCTCGAAAAGCAAGGGATCTGGTAAAGTGGTGTGTAGCTCAGCTTGGTGGAAGTATGCGGATGCAGGTGTCTCCTCGCTGACAAAGATATCGGCTAAGGGGGAAATCGTCCCTAAAAAGCCAGGATCTGGAGTCCCTCCTCTTCATCCCAGGGAATAAAGCAGAACACCTGCAAAACCTCCGTAGATGGGTTCCCAGAAGAGGTAAAAAGAAACAATCCAGAGCTCACCCTGGCATTTCGCTGGAAACTGTACAAATTTACTGATGTGCAAGAAAAGACAGTGTCATTTGTTAATTTGCAAAATTCTAAAGTGCCTGGATACCCATTTCTATTAATCCAGAGATTCCACTTTCCACATTAGAGTTCTACAGTGATGTAAGGAAGGAGATGGGGTTTCTGATTGGTGCTGACAGAGCCACATCATATTTTAGGGAGATGACATAGCTCTTGACGGCTCCCTCTAATCTATTCCCAATAATATGTTCATCTGTACGTTTTCCCCGGGCACCAGAAGAACAACCTTAGATCCCTAAAACAGTATGTCATTTCTTTCCACAAATCTCATATGCACATATATTATTATTATTTAACGTTTATTAAGTACCAACAGTATGCTAGGCACAATAGACATAAGGGGCCATAAAAACATATTTAACGCATCAAAAACCACAATAAAAGGATGCTGTGTTTGTGCCAGAAGACAATAAAAATCTTTGCAATTCATAGTTCAAGATGAAATGCATCCCAGGTCCCAGAGCAGCCTTAGTACAGTGTGGCATATCAAAAAAGGTATTAGAGGGCTTCCCTGGTGGCGCAGTGGTTGAGAATCTGCCTGCTAATGCAGGGGACACGGGTTCGAGCCCTGGTCTGGGAAGATCCCACATGCCGCGGAGCAACTGGGCCCGTGAGCCACAACTACTGAGCCTGCGCGTCTGGAGCCTGTGCTCCGCCAACAAGAGAGGCCGCGATAGTGAGAGGCCCGCACACCGCGATGAAGAGGGGCCCCTGCTTGCCGCAACTAGAGAAAGCCCTCACACGAAACGAAGACCCAACACAGCCAAAAATTAAATAAATAAATAAATAAAAACAGCTATAAAAAAAAAAAAAGTGCTGTGAATTGAAAAAAAAAAAAGGTATTAGAATTTTCGCTCAGCCGGAGTAAGAAAGGTTGTGCATACCTTACGATTAAACGGGGCCTTCCTCACCTTGATGACATTCTGCAACAAATAATGAATTCTCTAATGGCAAAGCATTCATTACTTAACCATCTAGTTAAACCTCAGCCCTCTGCATCACCTCCGATCACCTCTGTACCAAGCACTATGGTAGGCATTTAAAATGCATTTCTCTGTATAACAGTGGAGTATGCAGTTATTTGTTTTACTGAAATTTGGAAAGGTTAAGTGAGTCACCCAGGGTCCGTGCTCAGGAATCAATGTCAGTTTTCCTAGAGTTGCATCTAACACACACAAACACACACACACACACACTCACACACACACACAGTTGAAGAAAAATAAATGTCATCAGCAAGCTTAGGGATTTGGAGTTAATTTAACATCAAATAACCAATTTGGATCTATGTAAACACAGCATTAGCCTGGCCAAGGTAGAATTTTATGCTAAAAGGTGTCAGCTTTTTCACTTGCTAAAGCTTCTTTTGTCAAGGTTTAGAGTAGGGTTAATAGCATGAACTCAGGAGCCAGATTTTATGGGTTCAAATCCTGGCTCTGACAGATGTGTGCCTCTAAGCAAGTTAAGATTTCTCTGTCTCAGGTTCCTCATCTGTTCAAACGATATAAGGAAAATAATAGTAGCTTATTTCAAAGACTGGTTGTGAGGGTAAAATGAGTTAATACATAGAAAATCTTAGTAAATGCCCAGCACATAGTAAGTCCTTCAAAAGCTATTATTTTGCCAGAGCCTAGCACTGAAAAGCAGACACTGTGCTGCTTTTTAGATAAAAAGACAATATTACTGAGGCTTCATGAGCCTCACGTGCTACAAGTTGCTTTTCTATCAGTAAAAAGGATTTACTCTAGCCGTCCAACTAACTCTCTTCCCTTCAGCCCTTCTTGAACTTAGTGAATCTACAAGACAACTAGCTAAGACCCCACAAAGTTGGCTTTTCCATGGTCACCTTCACTGAACAGCAGACAGATGGGTGGAGGGTTCACAAAAGACCAGACCCATAGTATGCGGCCTTTTGGAGGTGCTATGAATGAATGAGCGATCAGACAGTGCTTAGAAGCTCACAGAATCCAACCGAGGATTCAGTCTATAGATGCAGGATCTTCTTTAAAATCATGCAACTCTCAACAATGTGCAGACTAATTTGTCTATTTTCCATGTACTTTCCACTTCCTCTCCATTCTGTTGTACATCTTCTCAAATTTTCTCTGCTTGTTATTTCGACAGAGGACTTAGAGAAGACGGGAGAAGTAAACTTCAAATCAGTTGAAGTTTGGGTAGTAAACTACCCAAAGGATAGTTTTAGTTGGAGAAAACATCAAAGTTAACGACTAAATTAAAACTTTTGGATTACCAGTCAACATCAACAGATATGCATTCTTCAGCCAAATTAGGACGAATAATAAAAGTTGCAGCAAGTGGGAAAACAATCAGAGCTGATGCTTGGTACAAAGAAAGGAGGATTATTGTTTTTATTCATTGTTAATTGTTAATATTGCTTTTACTGTCATAAACATCAAGGGGCTAGACAATTAACTGCTATAAATTAAGGGCAGTCTAAATTATAAGACTTGCCCACTAACAATTATAAAATAATTGCTTTTTTAAAATGTAAAAGTATATGATTTAGACTTGAAGTCACAAAATACAGGTTTTTAAAATGATTTTACTGCCAATATTTCCTTGAAGCTCAGTTACCCAATGGGAATTAAAAACCCATCAGGACTACTTAGGTGATACGACTCAAGATATCATTCTTAAGGAAATTACCATGGAGCAAAGAAGTTTTTTAGGCTTTCACACCTTTCCAAACTACTTTTTTTCAGAAGGATATGGCCTCCTTTTTGTACCTCTAAGCTTAAAGTAGTGCCTTTTAATTATACACAGACTAATAAAACAAGACTTATTTAAATGTAATTTTGTAACTTGTACACACAAACTCAAGCCAGTGGATGATGAAATGTTGCTAAAATTATCCTTATCCAGTAAAATTTATTGCAGTGATGAAAATCTTGACATCTATTCCAAAGTTCAAATTAAACTTCAGCATAATACAGTAGCCTGAGCTGGACCAAAGTAAATAAGCAATTATTTATAGTAATTGTATGTGTGCAAATTGCGCGTACTTAACTTTCCAGAAAAAGTCAGTGAACCCACACTGTGGGGACCGCTGAATTAATTACGAGCGTACACAAAGGGGTGTACTCTTCAATGATCTCAGCATCCATCTGCCTAATACCCACCTGTCTCGCGGCCCTCTGATTTAACCACATATTATGGCATCAATAAAAACTTTCGGATTCAAGGAAAACCATTGCCGTTTCCCAAGATATTTGCCTCCTAATAAACACAGACTGAAGGGGAAGTGTTGAAAGCCACGGCAATATTTCTTCTGTAACGTTTGATACGAATCCCAGCTGCACAACATTGTATGTTAATAACCATTATGTAATGAACAGATGAAGAAGCCCTTTTGAGCCGCTCTGGCAGATTTTGAACTTGATCTTCTATCATTTGATGTCATGCAAGACCAGATAAATGACCCGTCTTTCGAGAGTCTGCAGAGCCCCTTTGGAACAGCTGCACAGTTTTCCCCTCTTCTTTGCTGCAGGTTTCTCACTTAAGAAAAAAACACGCTTCATTACATCGCCTCTTACTTGAGCTGCAAGGGTCTATTCAAGGAAGATAAGCCTCTTAGAAATGAAGTAGCGTTGAATTTAGGTTTTGAGTGACAGCAGGAAGATTTATCCATTCAACAGACAATACCGCTTTCTCTGCATTAATCTAGCAGGCGGACAATGATCTGTTTTTTAGGCCTCATCTCATCTCTTTCCCACAGCAGAAGGTGATTAAAGTTAGGAAACGGGCACTGTGAAAGAAAACTTGAGCGCTATCTCTCTAGCCCTCCTGTTTCCTGAAGTGGGGAGGGGGAAGAGGGAGCCCCCAGGCCAAGGGCATCAATCACAGATTCACAACAAGGATACGATGCTTCCCAGTTGGGAAACCGATAGGCCGCAGGTAAAGGGGTGAGCCCCAGAACCCAAAGAGTATACCACTGTTGTTACTTTCCCAGAGAGAAGAAAGCGCAAAGTAGCCCTTCCTAAGTGAAAGCACTTCCATTCTTCCTGGGGCGCCCAGATGAAAACGTCAGGAATCTTTTGACTTCACGTGATATTCCACCACTATCCACAGGTAAGGGTCAACGAAGTCCCAAATTAGCTGGTCTGCAAACAGCAGCATAGCATGCAAACGCATGCTACAAGGCCATACAAAATTTGAGCAAATGTTCACACAATGCAACCATTTCATCTGACCTTTTATATCTATCTTCCACTGCTGAACAGACGCTTCCACAAAAATCCCCGTGGCCCGATGATGAACGTGAAGTGTCCTCTGCCAAGCGCTGAGCAGAGCCCTCTGTGAGCACCTTACAGAGCGCTAGTGACCTACAGGATGTTAAACTGGAGTCCAACATCAGAATCCCATTTTACAGGCAACATCTGTATCCTTAGGAGACTTGCCACGTTATCAGTAGAGTCTTTGCTTGGACTGTGTGGCACATAAATTGATGGATGGGCTTGAGAGTGAATGTGGAGGCTTAAACCATGCTTCCCAGTTAGGACATATTTATTTTTATTTGGGTTGCAATCATAAGACTGTTGCTGTCACATCACAATAGGCAGAGATGCATTTTGTAGACCGCTCACAAACTCGCTCCTTTTTCCTTTAGCTCACCATGAAGATATCTAAATACCACATATCAAATATAGATACATGAGATAAAATGTTCATCTCCTGTTACCCTAAAAGTACCCCTGCATCAAAATAATCAAAGATGAGTCCAAGAAAATTTATAAACCAGATTTTGGAAAACAAGGATGAGGCAAAATATTTTCACAAGGTACCTATTTCCCTGAAAAGACAGCTCACGGAGGCTGGGAGTCTCATTCAAGTGCGAATAGTGAATTTAGTTAGTGAGTAAGCAGAGGGAAAGTCACAGGCATTACCACAGAATTAGATCAAGTTGCCCCAAATGACTTCTGAATTTGAGAGCGGATTGTGTGTTCTCTAAAAATCAATATAGAGTCATCACAATTTGACATTTCCTATTGTTAAATTGCATTGTGTTTTGCTTTTGCAAAATATATTGACAATGAAAGCCTTCCTTGATATTCACCCCATGTGATGCTGGAAATATCTGTTTGTCAATCTTAAAGCTACTGTAACCAGTCAAATATGGTAGCGGCAGGATGTAATCCATTTTCAAGTCTCCTAAGAACCCAGATCCAACACCCGTGTGGCCAGAAGAAGATGCTGAAGGGAAAAAAAAAACACCACCTGAGCCCTTTGGAAATGGCACACAGCATGGCAGCACGTGACTATGCTCACTCAGTGGGCAGCTCTTCAGAAAAGCAGTCATGATTCAAAACAAAACAAACCCAAAAAACAGCACCAAGTCGCTGTTATGCTCATATTAATGCAATTGAGCCTCAGGAAGGACGGTTTTATTCTTATTATCGCTGGGTCTCAAATTCCTTAAAACTCACAGCACTGTTACAGGTAACTTCTTTTTACCTACTGCTTCCATGATCAAAAATTGACCTCCCAGGTGGCAAAAAAAACCCAAATTGCCTCCCTCCGCCATCAAACCTCTACGTCATGCCCAATCAGCACCTACAAAGATAGTCTTCATTTTCTTCTTTCTTTCTGCCTTTTTTTCTTCTTTTTTAATTACTGAAGACTCCTGTTTTAGAGAAATCCCTAATTGCTTCATTTTGAGATGTTATGTTTAACCTCAGGAAATGGTGCTATAAGACCTGGCAAACAGCTTTCTGGTTGTTTCAATCAGGACCAGACTCTGAAGTCCAGCCAAGTAAGAGCCCTATTCATTTTCCTGCCCTGTCATCTTGATCTTATTTGGGTGTCTGGGGAACTGGAGGTGCTTAGCCGGCCCTGGGTTTCAGGAGTGGGGGTGGGAGCACCAGGGAGAGCTATGCGATGTGTTAGAGACACTGAAAGTTTTCATTTTGACTCCTTAATGAGCACGACCTTTGACACGGGCTGATGAGTTCCATGCTTGTCCTGGTGCGCTTTTTGAAAACATTTGACACTGGTCACAGGTCTGACAGGGATATGACTAATGAAGTCGCGGTATAAAAATAATGGGCTGCAATTGCAAGTCATTTGCATGAAACCAAACTCCTTAAAAACTTGTCTCTGTTCACTTTCTGTTTTCTAAATGAGTCAATAATACGAATCAGATGGCTTGAAGGCAAGAGGCTCCCAAATATTCCTTCTATAAGTTTGGTAAATTAGTTGGCATTTGGTGCAATTTTTGTTGCCTTGAGGCCTGGTTTAAATTGGACTGTAGTTACTAAATTGCTAGGGTGATTGTAGAATGTGTAGGATAATACATAATACCTTGTTTTTCTTAAGCGTTTCGTCATAGAGCTTCTTGTGAGGTCAAGGAACCCAGACAGCTCTTTGCAGGGAACATCAACTGAGAGTAAATGAAGAAGAAATGGAAGGAAGGGGGTGCGGGGGGCAGGAGAGGGATAGATTAAAAGGAGGGAAAAGAGGAGTGACAAAACAGAATCAAAAATGAAAAGAAGAAGGCAACATGGAGTAAGGTCCAAAAATGCAAAGAGAGAGAAAAGGTAGGGGGGAAAAAGTGAAAGGGGGAAGAATAGAAAAATGAATGCAGAGGAGTTAGAGTAATGAGGGGAATGGAAAACAGCAAAGAACCTGAAAGAAGAAACTGCTATTCCTATTTTAGTTTATCCTATGAAACTATGTACTATTTACCCTCAGAGAGCGCTAAGCATCCACTAAACAAAATCCTGGGCTCTTCCTCTGCCTCTGCGCGATGCAGCCCAAGTCCATGATGGTTCATCCTTTCACCTGTAGCTCAAAATGCCCTCCATGACGGAGAAGCTTTCAGCAAAGCCTGGTCATATTTAATCCCCCGATTCAGAAGCAGCAGGCATGGGGAGCATATAGCATGTGTTCCTTCTAGAGCCTTCCTCCTTGGTAGCTTGGTTTAAACATTTGGGATTTTCTTTATGATTTGTCAGTTTCAGCACATCTCTTTGGGATTTCATTTTGCTCGCCTGGTGCATATGACACAATTAAATATCCCATGTCCCTAAACTTAGATCAAAAGTAATACAAGTGATTTACAGATATACACACATGCATCAAAAGAGCAAATGAACCAAAGAAAGGTTGCTTGGCACAGACAAAACGTACACACAAGTTTAGAAAAGAACCAGCTCTGCTTGCTCTGCAACGTTGGGAAACGTTCTTAATCTCAGTGAGCCTCAGTTTCTTCAGTCACAAAGTGGAGGATTAAGAGATTATGTTTCATAAAGTACTAGCAAAGTACCTGGCACACCGTGAGTAGCTAAAATGAATGAGTGAATGAATGAATGAATGAATGAACGTAGTTGGAGTAGAAATGGAAGGTGAGAAATACTTTCTCGAAGGCCAGGCACAAACAAAAATCTTTTTGTTTGTGCCTGGCCTTCGAGAAAGTATTTCTCACCTTCCATTTCTAATGATACATAAAGAAATCAATAATAATTCTACTGATATCCCTCAGTAGTATTGAAGATGTGGGAAGAGAACACACACATAACTCCATAAATTTACCACCGTGCAGTTGCACATTCTACTCCTAAAAACCTGAAATCCAAACAACTGACAACTGACAACCAACACGTTCTCTCTCCCTCTCTCTTTCTCTGTCTCTCTCCTTCTCTCTCTCTTTTTTAGCTCTCTCTCAAACGTACCACCATATTTCAAATCCCCACTCACATCCTAGGAAAAGTACTATCAGCCCAATCTCCTATGTTTACCCCTAAAGATGCACAAACTGAGAATTAATGTACATAATTATGACTTGATAATACTCAAGATTAGCAAATACTTTAAAATCAAATTTTTGACACCTATTTTATTGTAGCCTAATTCTTAAAAAATTGGTCAATCATGGTTACTTTCAGTACATTAGAAATGGCCAAATTCTGGTCACCCCAAACCCCAAATATTCTAGATATACATATATGTATTTATTCTATGAATTTGTCCTTGGCAGGTAACTTAAACCATAGTCACTGTAATATTATTTAATATATTTGATATAATATTAATGAGACTCCTGAGTCCATAAGCAAGTTTTGTTACTAGTTGCTGAAATAAAGATGTAGAAGATTTTCTCATCCCAGGAAGCCAAGCTAACATTAAAAGCCAGCAATAAACTTTAGAGTAAATTTCAAAAAAATTGAAGAGTTGGTTTTTGAGAAACAAAGTGAAGTTGATTACAGTCAGATAGAAAAAAAATGAAGAAAAGTTTAGAGAAAGCCTGAGAAGTCTCAAAAGAAAGAAGTTTGAAGATTTTAGAAAATTTCCTGTTGAGTTTGAGTATATTACTGGTAAACTACTGTCTATTTCTAAAGAAGGTGGGATTTAACAACTGGGCACAAAATTCAGCAACTAAGAAGTCATCCTTTCTCTTAAAGTCAGTAATGCTAAGAACCATACAAAATACCCCATGCAGCCCAGCATTCTAGTTATATTTTTTTTTAATGAAAATGAACTAAAATCAACAATGTAAAAAGAATGAAAAATATACTATACTAATATACTAATAGAATGAAATTAGATCTATACTAATAGAATGAAAAATAGATCCTAAGGGGAAAAGATAAAAGAAATTCTAGTTAATTCACCCAAAGAACATGATAAAGAAGCAAGTATGAAAGGATCTTATGAGAATGATGCTGACTGGTGATTCTCCATTTCCACAGATTTTCAAATAAGATGAAATGTTTCCCCATGGATGGATGGATTGAAAATAAAGAAAACCCTCTTGACAATAGTAAATACAAGAGTGCTATTAAGTATTGGAAGAGATGACCAACAGAGGTTATGGGTTAGAGATCTTAGAAATCTTTTAAAAACAGGAGCAATGACCATTTGTCTTAGATGGTTTGTGTCTTCACCCACCTGGAGGCCAAATACTGAATCATTACCAAATGTGTGATTCTGTTATACCAGAGATTGAGGTCATTACCCCTGAAGTTTAATGCATGGGAATGGAGTAGGCAATTGATAGTGCCGAACTGAGGATTTAAGGATGGAAGCAGACAATGACAGAATATAAGTCCAGCATTTCATTTCTCTAAAACTCCACAGAAAATAATTTCCTAAAAATAAAAGCTTGCTGAAGTTCTATTTTGTATTTTACTTATGTGTGTATATAGCTTATTTCCTTTATTAAACCATAAGCTTCTTGAGGGCAAGAGACATATATTCATCTGAGTTTCCCCTCCCTACCACCCCACTCGGAGTCTCTAACACCAGGGCTGAGAGCCAAGTGTTACCATCAGACCTATGGGCGCCCATAAAGTCATGCTTGTCAGTGTCCTTTGTGACTGGTTTGGTGCCTAGACTCTAGAGGTAAACTATTTTGAACATCTTCCCTACTTTTGAGAGCTAGATTTTCGTGAGAAGAGGGAGTTTTACCTGCTTTGTTCATTAATGAATCCACAGCACCTAGAATTGTTTCTGGCCCATACCATGTATAATGACTATTGGTTAAATGAATGGTCGATATTCAATACACTTGTTAAGTGCTAGGAATAACAATTTTTTAATTCTCCCAGACAGGAAAAAAATATTAAAATCATTCTCAGCTGGTTTTGTATCCTTGGATGCAAATCCATACTAATCGTAACCTTTTTGGTCCCTCTTCCTGTTATATTCCTATGAAAGAATATGTACACCCAGCAAGTTGCACCATGGTGTTTCAAAAGAGGGAAAATGTTTCAATAACACCAATAGTCCCACGTAGAATAATTACTTCAATTCCTGTTTTTTAACTTTTCATTTCAAAAATTTCCAAATATCTGCCTAATCAGTAAGTAGTCCTAAAGCTACATTGTTCTAATCCTCTTTTCTGCAAGTAAAATGGGAGTGAAAGTATTTGATCCCAAGGGGGAAGGCATCATGAAAACCATAGAATTTTATAAATATACTATCTAATGTAAAAAAAATTTTTACATTATAAACCACACTGTGTATTTTAATACCTCCTTTTAGTTTTCCCATACCTTTAAGTTTCTAAAGCCAAAAACTAGTTTTCCATCTGGTTAGCATAATTTATTTATTGCCTTGGGCACAGATTTGCCATGTAATATAAATAACAATACTATTTTGCATGGCTATTATACCTCTGGAAACTTCCCCAACATTAATTTTCACAACCCTCCTTAAGGAACAGGTGAACACTCACGTTATTAAGGCCCTGGCTTGAAGAAGAACACGTTTGCAAGAAAGTTTTAATTTACTGTTTGTCAATTCATTGTTATATGGGTGTCTACTTGTGTTTCACTAGATCCCTAAAAAAAAACACTTGCCTTGTAACATTCCCCATAGAACATATAATTTCAGTTTAGATTCTTCTCTTAACCAGGCAGGAGGCTAAATTCTATTTGTTTATATGTCTGTTGTAAGAGATCTCTATGTCCACAGGATAACAAAGCTCAATTGGACCAGATACACAAGTGAAATTTCTCAGTTTGGTCAGTTCGTAAAGCATAATCATCTGACAACACTCTCTGTGCAATGGCTTTTAAAAACAGTTTCCCATTTACTAAGAACCAGAACTTGGTGTTGCCATCGCTGTAGTAAAAGGAGAACACAGTGTCACCGTCGTGGTAATAACAAGTAACATTTGCTGAGGACTATATGCTGGTTCTTGTTCTAAGCACCTTATACGTATTAACTCATTTAACTTTCGCAATAACCTTAAAACATAAGTGCAATTATTATCCCTTACTTCAAAGATACAGAAACTGGGGCAAAACGATAGATAGATAGATAATTGCCCAAAGTCACACAGCTAATAAAAGGTGGGAGGGACCAGTGTTCCATAGCCTGAGACCAATATTTATTGAGTATCTGTTTTTTGCCAGGCACTTCATATGCTTTGACTGCTCAATATTTTCTATATTAGAGAAATGACCATCCTGTATTCTGATTTTCAGCAATGTTTACCAGAAAACCTGGAATTACCCAAATCTTTCTGATAATCACTTCTTTTACCTAAAACAGTAAATGCTGAGAAAACAGTAACAGATTTTTTTTGACACTGTTATACATGGCTTGGATTCTGCCAAAGGGATTGTGGCTCATTACCACATGTAAACACACAAACAGACACACATTCACACACACACACAATCGCCTGTTGAATTGGCCAATTCAAACAACTAGTCAGTGCAATGAAGCTTGGGGAAATCAGTCAAACGAGTTATCTGACACCTTGTAGAACAAAAGGGGACAGAGGGAAGGGGATCCAAATATTTGTTGGTTCTCGTTTTTCACGCTTTAATAACCTGTACTGGAATCACACAAAAACCTAGTTCTGGAGCCTGTAAAATATTGAGAAGGAAAGTTTAAGGACAACAGATAGAGCTTCTAGTGCCACTTGGAGACTGTATTGATCTGGTTATCTGGTTCCAAAGAGTTACTCTGCACAGCATCATAGCCTAATGCTTCATGGAACAAAGACCTTCTGGTTCCATCTCTATGTCTTTTATCTTTGAAAAATGCACTTTTCTATTTGTTTACAAAGTCCTATTATTCACCTACCAGGGGAAAAACATCACATTTAAATTAATCCCTTTAGCCAAAAGTAAATGCTGGTCTGAAAGGTTCAGCTCCAGAAGTAGCCAGGGATAAATGTAAGCTCCATGCAGTTCCAAATCAATTTGTTGATTCAATTGGCATAACAATTCAAACTGTTGCTCTCTGGACCATATTTTAGTTGCAGAAACCAGAAGAAAACTATAAATGAATAGAAAACAATCTGTATTATTTGTATTAAGCAAAATAAAATTACATAAAGAGATACCTGAATACATAGAATATCTTTCACCTTTGAAGTAGTTGCTGTATCTTCTGTATAATGTTGAAGTTTTTAACATAGACATTCTTTTATCAAACCTCAGAGTAAATAGCAACATAAAAACATAGAGTAGCTTACTGGCTCATAGATGATGCCTTCCTAAAGGCTGCAGTGGATTATATATACCTATCTTTGGCAATTCCTTTTGGAATGTTTTTTTCATTTTTCTGTAGAGATTTTGTGGGAGATTTTTATTTTATTTTGTTTTGATTCTTTCGTGAGCTACAAAATTATGTGGCTCTCTGCTTCAAGATTCCTCCTATTGAAAGTTCTGCCATCTTGTTAGGAACATACATGACACATCCACCAGAGTTCAGGGGTGAAGAGAAATGAATTTCAAAACCACACAATTTATGTGGAAATGAAGCACATTCCTCACTTGTTTCTGTGTCAGACATATGGGAAGACTGTGTGTATAATAGACTGTTTGATTTCTGTGATGGACAGATTTTTTTTTAAGCCCTCTGAAGAAAAAAAAAGTCACACTGGTTTCTAGTCTCATCTATACTTCTTTTCCTGTATTTTCTGTGGAAACATTTTAGAACTCACAGTTTCCATATTAGGTACACTTTCCACAGTTAATTAATCCTGTTTCCCGCATGACAAATGGCCCTATCTCATAAAAGGGAACATTGGCAAGCAAGGATTGAGTCAAAGAAGGTATTCTTTGATATTTATATATGAATTAGGTTTTTTAATCTTAAAACATTGAACTCTCAAATTAGAAAAATATAGTACCTCTCCTATAGAAAAGTAAATATTGGCATCTTGTAGGTAAATGAAATGTACGAGTATTTTTTTCCTCTCTCAAGAACCACAATGCCCAATTACAGGATAAGAAGTATGAGTGGTCTAGAGATTGGGTCAAGATGGCAGAGTAGAAGGACGTGCGCTCACTCCCTCTTGCAAGAACACCGGAAATATAACTAACTGCTGAACAATCATCAACAGGAGGACACTGGAACTCACCAAAAAAGATGCCCCACATCCAAGGACAGGGGAGAAGCTGCAATGAGACAGTAGGAGGGGCACAATCACAATAAAACCAAATCCCATGGCCGCTGGCTCGGTGACTCACAGCCTGGAGAACACTTATACCACAGAGGTCCACCCACTGGAGTGAGGGTTCTGAGCCCCACGTCAGGCTTCCCAAACTGGGGGTCTGGCAAGAGGAAGAGGAATTCCTAGAGAATCAGACATTGAAGGCTAGCAGAATTTGACTGCAGAACTTCGACAGGACTGGGGGAAGTGGAGACTCCACTCTTGGAGGGGACACACAAAGTAGTGTGCCCATCGGAACCCAGGGGAAGGGGAAGGAGCAGTGACCCCATAAGAGACTGAACCAGACCTACCTGCTAGTGTTCGAGGGTCTCCTGCAGAGGCAGGGGTGGGGGTGGCTGTGGCTCACGGAGGGAAAAAGGACACTGGCAGCAAAAGTCCTAGGAAGTACTCTTTGGCGGGAACCCTCCCAGAGTCTGCCATTAGCCCCATTAGGCTCCGGTGCTGGGTTGCCCCAGGCCAAACAACCAACACGGAGGGAACCCAGCCCCACCCATCAGCAGACAAGTGGATTAAAGATTTACTGAGCTCTGCCCACCAGAGCAACACCCAGCTCTACCCACCACCAGTCCCTTGCATCAGGAAGCTTGCACAAGCCTCTTAGATAGCCTCATCCACCAGAGGGCAGACAGCAGAAGCAAGAAGAACTACAATCCTACAGCCCGTGGAATGAAAACCACATGCACAGAAAGATAGACAAAATGAAAAGGCAGAGGACTTTGTACCAGATGAAGGAACAAGATAAAACCCCAGAAAAACAACTAAATGGAGTAGAGGTAGGCAACCTTCCAGAAAAAGAATTCAGGATAATGATAGTGAAGATGATCCAGGATGCTGGAAAAAGAATGGAGGCAAAGATCGAGAAGATGCAAGAAATGTTTAACAAAGACCTAGAAGAATTAAAGAACAAAACAACAGAGATGAACAATACAATAACTGAAATGAAAAATACACTAGAAGGAATCAATAGCAGAATAACTGAGGCAGAAGAACAGATAAGTGACCTGGAAGACAGAATGGTGGAATTCACTGCTGTGGAAGAGAATAAAGAAAAAAGAATGAAAAGAAATGAAGACAGACTAACAGACCTCTGGGACAACATTAAACACAACAACATTCGCATTATAGGGGTCCCAGAAGGAGAAGAGAGAGAGAAAGGACCCGAGAAAATATTTGAAGAGATTATAGTCAAAAAGTTCCCTAACATGGGAAACGAAATAGCCACCCAAGTGCAGGAAGCTCAGAGTCCCACACAGGATAAACCCAAGGAGAACCACACCAAGACACATAGTAATCAACTTGACAAAAATTAAAGACACAGAAAAATTATTAAAAGCAACAAGGGAAGAATGACGAATAACATACAAGGGAACTCCCATAAGTTAACAGCTGATTTCTCAGCAGAAACTCTACAAGTCAGAAGGGAGTAGCACGAATATTTAAAATGATGAAAGGGAAGAACCTACAACCAAGGTTACTCTATCCGGCAAGAATCCCATTCAGAATTGACGGAGAAATCAAAAGCTTTACAGACAAGCAAAAGCTAAGAGAATTCAGCACCACCAAACCAGCTCTACAACAAATGCTAAAGGAACTTCTCTAAGTGGGAAACACAAGAGAAGAAAAGGACCTACATGAACAAACACATAACAATTAAGAAAATGGTAATAGGAACATACATATCGATAATTACCTTAAAGCTGAATGGATTAAATGCTCCAACCAAAAGACACAGGATCGCCAAATGGATACAAAAACAAGACCCATATATATGCTGTCTACAAGAGACTCATTTCTGACCTAGGGACACATACAGACTGAATGTGAGGGGATGGAAAAAGATATTCCACGCAAATGGAAATCAAAAGAAAGCTGGAGTAGCAATACTCATATCAGATAAAATAGACTTTAAAATAAAGAATGTTACAAAAGACAAGGAAGGACACTACATAATGATCAAGGGATCAATCCGAGAAGAAGATATAACAATTATATATATATATGCACCCAACATAGGAGCACCTCAATACATAAGGCAACTGCTAACAGCTATAAAAGAGGAAATCAACAGTAACACAATAACAGTGGGAGACTTTAACACCTCACTTACACCAATGGACAGATCATCCAGACAGAAAATTAATAAGGAAAAAACAAGCCTTAAATGACACAATAGACCAGATAGATTTAATTGATAGTTGTAGGACATGCCATCCAAAAACAGCACATTACACTTTCTTCACAAGTGCACATGAAACATTCTCCAGGATTGATCACGTCTTGGGTCACAAATCAAGCCTTGGTAAATTTAAGAAAATTGAAATCATGTCAAGCATCTTTTCTGACCACAATGCTATGAGATTAGAAATCAATTACAGGGAAAAAAACAGAAAAAACACAAATACATGGAGGCTAAACAATACGTTACTAAATAACCAAGAGATCACTGAAGAAATCAAAGAGGAAATCAAAAAATAGCTAGAGGCAAATGACAATGAAAACACGATGATCTAAAACCTATGGGATGCAGCAAAAGCAGTTCTAAGAGGGAAGTTTATAGCAATACAATCCTACGTCAAGAAACAAGAAAAATCTCAAATAAACAGTTTAACCTTACACCTAAAGGAACTAGAGAAAGAAGAACAAACAAAACCCAAAGTTAACAGAAGGAAAGAAATCATAAAAATCACAGCAGAAATAAATGAAATAGAAACAAAGAAAATAATAGCGAAGATCAATAAGACTAAAAGCTGGTTCTCTGAGAAGATAAACAAAATTGATAAACCTTTAGCCAGACTCATCAAGAAAAAGAGGGAGAGGACTCAAATCAATAAAATTAAAAATGAAAAAGGAGAAGTTAACAACAGACACTGCAGAAATACAAAGCATCCTAAGAGACTACTACAAGCATCTCTAGGCCAATAAAATGGACAACCTGGAAGAAATGGACAAATTCTTAGAAAGGTATAACCTTCCAAGACTGAACCAGGAAGAAATAGAAAATATGAACAGACCAACCACAGGTAATGAAATTGAAACTGTGATTAAAAATATTCCAACAAACAAAAGTCCAGGACCAGATGGTTTCACAGATGAATTCTATCAAACATTCAGAGAAGAGCTAACACCCATCTTTCTCAAACTCTCCCAAAACACTGCAGAGGAAGGAACACTCCCAAACTCATTCGACAAAGCCACCATCACCTTGATACCAAAACCAGACAGAGATACTACAAAAAAAGAAAATTACACACCAACATCACTGATGAATATAGATGCAAAAATCGTCAACAAAATACTAGCAAACAGAATACAACAACACATTAAAAGCATCATACACCATGATCAAGTGGGATTTATCCCAGGGATGCAAGGATTCTTCAATATACGCAAATCAACCAATGTGATACACCATAGTAACAAACTGAAGAATAAAAACCATATGATCATCTCAATAGATGCAGAAAAAGCTTTTGACAAAATTCAACACCCATTTATGATAAAAACTCTCCTGGAGGTGGGCATAGAGGCAACCTACCTCAACATAATAAAGGCCATATATGACAAAGCCACAGCAAACATCATTCTCAGTGGTGAAAAACTGAAAGCATTTCCTCTAAGATCAGGAACAAGACAAGGATGTCCGCTTTCGCCACTATTATTCAACATAGTTTTGGAAGTCCTAGCCACAGCAATCAGAGAAGAAAAAGAAATAAAAGGAATACAAATTGGAAAAGAAGAAGTAAAACTGTCACTGTTTGCAGACGACATGATACTATACATAGGGAATCCTAAAGATGCCACCAGAAAACTACTAGAGCTAATCAAAGAATTTGGTAAAGTTGCAGGATACAAAATTAATGCACAGAAACCTCTTGCATTCCCATACACTAACAACAAAAGATCACAAAGAGAAATTAAGGAAACAATCCCATTCACCATTGCAACAAAAGGAATAAAATACCTAGGTATAAACCTACCTAAGGAGGTGAAAGACCTGTATGCACAAAACTATAATAAGACACTGATGAAAGAAATCAAAGATGACACAAACAGATGGAGAGATATACCATGTTCTTGGATTGGAAGAATCAATATTGTGAAAATAACTATACTACCCACAGCAATTTACAGATTCAATGCAATCCCTATCAGTTTACCAATGACATTTTTTTACAGAACTAGAACAAAAAATCTTAAAATTTGTATGGAGACACAAAAGACCCTGAATAGCCAAAGCAGTCTTGAGGGAAAAAAAAATGGAGCTGTAGGAATCAGACTCCCTGACTTCAGACTATACTACAAAGCTACAGTAATCAAGACAATATGGTACTGGCACAAAAACAGAAATATAGATCAATGGAACAGGATAGAAAGCCCAGAGATAAACCCACGCACCTATGGTCAACTAATCTATGACAAAGGAGGCAAGGATATGCAATGGAGAAAAGACAGCATCTTCAATAAGTGGTGCTGAGAAAACCGGACAGCTTCATGTAAAAGAATGAAATTAGTACACTCCCTAACACCATACACAAAAATAAACTCAAAGTGGATTGGAGACCTAAATGTAAGACCAGACACTATAAAACTCTTAGAGGAAAACATAGGAAGAACACCCTTTGACATAAATCACAGCAAGATCTTTTTTGATCCACCTCCTAGAGTAAAGGAAATAAAAACAAAAATAAACAAATGGGACCTAATGAAACTTAAAAGCTTTTGCAAAGCAAAGGAAACTACAGACAAGACAAAAAGACAGCCCTCAGAATGGGAGAAAATATTTGCAAACGAATCAACGGACAAAGGATTAATCTCCAAAATATATAATGAGCTCATGTCAATATTAAAAAGACAAACAATGCAATCAAAATATGGGCAGAAGACCTAAATAGACAGTTCTCCAAAGAAGACATACAATGACCAAGAAGCACACGAAAAGCTGCTCAACATCACTAATTATTAGAGAAATGCAAATCAAAACTACAGTGAGGTATCACCTCACACCAGTCAGAATGGCCATCATCAAAAAATCTACAAACAACAAATGCTGGAGAGGGTGTGGAGAAAAGGGAACCCTCTTGCACTGTTGGTGGGAATGTAAATTGATAACAGCCACTATGGAGAACAGTATGGAGGTTCCTTAAAATACTGAAAATAGAATTACCATATGATCCAGCAATCCCACTACTGGGCATATACCCAGAGAAAACCATAATTCAAAAAGACACATGCATCCCCGAGTGTTCATTGCAGCACTATTTACAATAGCCAGGTCATGGAAGCAACCTAAATGCCCATCGACAGATGAATGGATAAAGAGGTTGTGGTACATATATACAATGGAATATTACTCAGCCATAAAAAGGAACAAAATTGGGTCATTTGTAGAGATGTGGATGGACCTACAGACTGTCATACAGAGTGAAGTAAGTCAGAAAGAGAAAAACAAATACCGTATATTAATGTCTATATGTAGAATATAGAAAAATGGTACTGATAAACCGGTTTGCAAGGCAGAAATAGAGACACAGATGTAGAGAACAAATGTATGGACACCAAAGGGGGTAAGCAGGGCGGGGAGTGTGGGATGAATTGGGAGATTGGGACTGACATATATACACTAATACATATAAAATAGATAACTAATAAGAACCTGCTGTATAAAAAATAAATTAATTAAATTAAATTTTAAAAAAGTATGAGTGTTCCATACCTCGATTTTTAGGTCTACCATATCTTGTGCTCTCAACTATGAAAATTCAGAAAATAAACACTACTCAAATAGCTGTGTGGTAGTCTTTGAAAATTGCCAATACAAAGGACCTTCCTTGTTTTTCCTCCCAAATCTCCAAGTTTGGGGGAAAAAATAATAAATTCCGTATTGCTAACTTGTTGACTATTTTTCCCTTTACTCAATATTAAATTAAGATGGGAAAAGCCCCGGGATATTAGCCTAGCCTGTCAACCTCCCACAGAGACACAGAGCGTTATCCTTGCATGAGACATAGAAAGATGAATGGCACCACTATTTTTATCTATAAGAAGTGACTGAAAATCTCATTGATTGACAGTAGGTCGCATTTGGTTATCTCACATCTCTAAAGACCAAGAAGGCATCATGCTGGACTAGATTCTGCTCTTGGCTTTATCAGTCAATACTGATCCTGGGAACTTCATGCTGCCTCTCGGGGTCTGTTTCCTCATTCGTAAAATGGATGGAAAAAACATTCTCTGATGGTCCCTCAGCTCCAGCATTTTATGATTCTATCTCATGCTATATAATATGGCACTATTTCCACTCCCTTCACTCTCCAAACCCACTGATTTATTGCTGAATAGCCAGTCAGTACAATGAGCTCTGGGCTTAATCTGGCCTGTCTTGCATTGGTCCATCCAAGGTATTGTCCACCTTCCTCACTAAGCTGCAATTCTGACTCACATACAAAAAAAAAAAAAAAAACTATCTATCTATCTATCTGCCTATAAATATAGCCATCTACCTATGTTAACATGCAATTTCTGATGAAAAATTAATGTTTCAAAGACTGTTTCCCATGACTACCTCTGAAATCACTGCAGCTGTTTAGTCACCAAAGATCCCAATCTAGCCTACTTGCAAGGCCCTGGTGGTTTAAATTTGGGGCATTTCCTCTTCATCTTCTCTTTTATTCACCACTATCCCTTCTCAGCATCTTTGGACTCCACATTTTCCATTGTATTCTATACCTGGACCAGAGGGAGATAAACAACAGATTAAGAACAAACTCAAGTAGTTTGTTTTTGTTTTGTATTTATATAAACAAGGGCAAAAAAAGCCCTCTAAGTAAGCCTCAGTTTTCACCAACATATCTTTCTAACGTGCCATATTTCTAGAAGAACATCTACTTGTGTGATAAATAAGTGTGGAAGTTGGGAAGCCTGTTCTAGGCAGCGGGGTAAATACTGAGACGAATAAGGAAGCTAAAATAGGTTTAATAAGAACAGTAACAACAACAGCAGATATTTCTTGTTATTTGCTCTCCGTTACGAGTTGCAGTGTCCTTACTGGTGAGTGAACATACATGGCAAAATCTGCTCCCACCGAGGGATGGCTAGTTCAAAATGTCCTTCCCTGGGTGGTTTCAGAGACCAACTTGTTAAGAGGACAAGAAACAGAGAGTGAGAGTAAGTGAGCAAAGATCCCTCACACAGCCACTTGACAGTGGATATGAAATAATTGTACATTAAAATTATTGAGCTGCTGCAGCTAGAAAGAATATTTAACAGCATTAAACTGGAAGTGACAAGGTACTCATGTGTCTGCCCAACACGGAATCAGTTTTTAGCTAAGACACTAATCGGCAAGTCACTGTTTCTACTACAGATGGCAAAATAGAAAGCATCCCTGCCACCTTCACAGCATAGTATAATGCAGCATACAAGCAGAACTTTTGCAGAAGTTATTAGAGAAAATGATCTGGTTTACAGTTGATAAAGATTCCCTAGTCAAAGGGAGATGGCGCAAATATCTCGGTACTAACTTTATGCTAACAAGCAGTCTGATACAAGAATGCCAACTTCCTCATACGGGATGACGAGGAACAAGAACAGCACGGGACACTACTTCATTAAGAATTAGAACACTCCGGACCCCACCAAGACTGTGGCAGTCTTCTCAGTTCTCTCACTTATTGGTGGGGAGGAGCCGGAAATAAATAGCAGAAGCACTTGGTACATCATTTATTACTTTGTTGCATGTAATTATGCTTAAATTAATCATATAGTAAACTTGATATTACTCCAATTTATAATGAGGGTTTAGTCATTCTCAGACTCAAGGAAATGTTGGGTTCATAAAACCAAAAGTAACCAACCCCCTACACGTACTTTGTAGGCTGTGGGCTGAGGAATCCCCAGAACGATTGTACAGTAGAGGGTCTAAGGCACAAAGTGGACAGAGAAATTCGGGAGCACCGCTTAGCCAATGCTGCTGAAGGTGTATTTCTCTTTGGATTTTTTGCTCCCTGTTATACACCCACATATTTATAAGACAAAGAACAGCGAGTGGCCCCACTTGGCTAAGTCCAAAGCCCACACGCTTTCTGCAACATCACACTATTGTGACACAGAGCCATTAACCCGTGCTAATCTCCTATTTCAAGTGAATGAACCAATACAACAATGTGTGGATTTGAGAAGATGATCTCATACTAAAAACAAATAAAATAAAAGAGGAACCTCTTATAATATGTAAGGTTCCGTATTACAAAGATGCAAATCTATGGGTCAAATAACATGCTCTCCAGCAACAATATGATAAAAAAATTCTTTCCTAAAAGGAAAATTCCATTGAAAACAAGCATTTTCTACGTCCTAGCAGATGACCCATAACAACAGCATAGAGAATAACTTTCCATAACAAACACTCTTGTAAAACCAATGTTGTTGTTTTTCCTGGTCCCTGCCATTTCACCTTCCTTTTCTAGAAACCAAGCAACTGAAGTGATGTTGCTGTGTACACTTCCAGAAGGAGAACAGAAAGCTAAGTGACTTCGACTCACACCCTTTTGTTCTACCATCAATGGTAGTTACCTTTCAACCATTCTCTCTTCTCATCCTTCACAATACAAACTTCAGAGTCACCCAGCCAGAAACAAACCCAAATAACCCCAAACACACCCTTAGAAACCTAAACAAAACATGAGATAAAAAATTCCAGGGTACCTGCTGCTCTCAGAAACCTGCTATTTCACCAGCAAAGGTCTGGGCATTTCTGCACTGTGCTGTCTACACTCCTCAAGGCAGATGTGGCTGGCTCAAGTCCACAAGGCCTCGTCCTCTCTGGCTT
Source organism: Balaenoptera acutorostrata (assembly GCF_949987535.1). Taxonomy (NCBI): domain Eukaryota; kingdom Metazoa; phylum Chordata; class Mammalia; order Artiodactyla; family Balaenopteridae; genus Balaenoptera; species Balaenoptera acutorostrata. Next base: position 54,056,018 of record NC_080067.1, read on the forward strand.
TCACATTATCCATCCAGCAACTGCAGCCTACCTGCCCAACGTTATCTTCCCTGCACTTTCACAGAAGCCCTCCACCTCCTCCACCTTGTTTATCCTCTCCTCACAGCCTCTCCTCACCCCCCTGGGGGCCCGTCTCCCTCTTTTCTCTAGTTCCCTCAAATCCTTCCCCAATGCCCAGTCTAGGTCCCATCTTTACCAGATAACTTCATCCAAGCTCACTAGCTTCTTTCCACCCTGAAATTCTAGCATCCTTACCACTTAGCCCCATGGACTTAAGAAGCTAAACTTATTTAGTTGCTTCATTTGTGATCGTCTTACCTTTTCCTCTGGAGTAAAACTCCATGTCTGAGAATTCCTTGGCACACAATCCATCTCAATGAGGGTACTTAAAACCAAAGAGCTGCCAACATTTTCCTCCATGACATGCACACTAATTCTAGAAATCTACTGTGTGGAAATTCCACTATAATTTTTAAATGCAAGTATCCCATAACGTTCCAAAGCATGGAATTTGTTGGGTTTACTGATTAACACTGTTATGTGGACCTGGTCCCTACACCTCCACCTTACCTCCCCCACTTAATCCCTTCCCTTCTTGTTCCCACGGCTTTCTGAGCTACTCCATTAGAATACCCATCACACCTCATTATGTCAAAATCAGAATCCTGCCAATAAAAATGAAGCTCCTGTCTGGAGGGCAGGGATGAAGTATTATTCATCCTTTTACCCAGCCATCCTCTCTCCATTATAATAGATAGATAGATAGATAGATAGATAAATGATATATATGCCTAATAGATAGTTATATGCACACACATACCACGGGATTTATATGTATGTATATATAAAATATGGTACATGTGGATATATATAAACCATGATATATATGTATGTATAAAAAATTGGGATATATACGTATTTGCTTATTTATTTATTAGGCACTTAATGTTTGTCAAATGACCAGCATAGAGTGTTAGGGAAAGAAAACACAGCGATGTTCTTAGCCTCACGTTGTACCCTGTAGATGGGGAAAGTTAAACTTAGTGAAATTAATTTTTTCAAGATTGTGCTTGGTAGAAACAGGATAGGTTTGAGAAGCAGCTATCAAACTTTATCATAAATTCCACAGGAAAACAGCATAAAATTTTCCATTGGGGCAGAAAGAGATTGCAGCTGGACAAGAATGCTGAAGGAGAAGTTTTCCCAATAGAGCGTGAACCGGGGGTTCCTGAGGCAAATACAATCTGCACGATGCAAATTGTCTACATATTGGTATAGCTCCTGTGGCCCGTGAACCCATCAGCCTGCAAATCTCCCTCAGTGGTACGGCTAAAAATTCACATTCCTTGGCAGCACCTCAGAGCTACCCAATTGGAATCTCTAGGCTGGGCCCAGGGATCTGCATTTCCTCCAGGGTCCCCAGTTGATTCTCTGCACAACAGATACGAGAACCACTGGACTGGGCTTGCGATGCTCATCTCCACAGAGTCAGTAAGAGAGAAAATTCGAAGTCGGTCATTGGTGATCAGTTTCTACCAAAGAATCCAATTTTCTTTACTTATTCTGTATGCAAAAAATACTCACCTAAGTACTCCTCTAAGTACCTCACCTAAGTACTTCAAGACCCTCCACCAAATAAACACTGTTCTCTTAAAAACAGCTGGCCCTTTGCTCACACTGAAGAAGAAGTGGATTGTGTGTGCCTTTTTGGAGACGGCTTAGTCCCATTTCTCTATGTCTGCCTAGAACAGCGGCCCTCCTCCTCCCTCTCTCCTCTTTCTCTTCCTCCCCATCCTCTCCTCCTCTTCTTCTGTTCCTTTTAACTTCCACTTCTCTTCCCTAAAAATGTAGTCCCTGGACCAGCAGTATCAGTGTCACCTAGAAACTCATTTAAAATGCAAATCCTAGGCCTCACTCCAGCCCCACAGGATCAGCAGCCCTGGGGGTGGGACCCAGCACTCCTGTTTAACGGGCCTACCAGGCTAAAGTTTGAGGACCGCTGCCCTAAAGGAACACTGGCGGAAAAGGAGCTTCTACCAGCCCTTCTCAAGCCTGATTCTCCTCCTTGGGGAACCAGGAAGAGGTGAATTTCAGGTTGAACAAGTGGGACCCAGGCCCATCTGCCTCCACCAGTTCATCTGCAGGTATTTTTCATGCAGTTGGCTTTTCTGACAGAGCTTATCCTGAGCATCAAAGTTGATACTCTATAAATATCAACTGGTGATCATACCAACATATTAAAGAACAAGGCAACACAGCAGGCCTGGTAGGGCACACAAATAAAGATAACGCAATCTGGCTCTAAAAGTTGTATCTATATTCTAAAGTTAATGGAAGGGGGAGAAATAGTTTAATTTAGCCAAAATGTTTTACTTTAAAAGACTTGGTTGATTTAAGTCCTATAACCAGTTTCTAAGCACTGGCTTTCAAATTAACCACAGTCGTTTGAATGAAATGGTGAATTTTCTTTCTTTCCCTCAAGCCAGGCTCATGTGGTTACCACCTAAAATCAATGATTAAAAAAATGTTTAATAGTATCTGTCCATCATTAAATTATTACCATTAATTAAAAGTTTAAAAAGAAAATGAAGCTTGGGGGTTTTTTTCTACTAATGGATGTAGGGATTCCAATGTTACAAGTTACATTTCTAAACCAAAAAATGCACAAGGAAGTGAAGTATATGTAGAAAATTCATCTCTAAAAGCACACTACCCACCAACGGCTACCTAATTTAGCAGAATATATTACCTCTATGCTTCATAAATCTTAATTAAAGCCATTAGTTTTCCTATTATGTGATCGAGAAATGCCCCATTAAAGTTAAACAGTTTCTACAAGTAATTATACACATGTACACTTTAAAATTTCTTCACATATACTAGAAACATTGTCTACTAAGTCAAAAATTTGCAGAATTTCATTAATGCAAGATTTTTTTATCTCCCAAAAGTCAAATGTGTCCCAGAGGAACCGGTATACTCAATGTTGGCTTCTTATAATACAATTTAATGCTCACAAACACAACTAAAGTATTTAAACATTTACAGGGGTTGTCATAAATGCTTTTCTTATTTTTGATCAAATTCAACCTTACACTTAATACAGTTAACTGTAGTTATTTAATTTAAAAACTTGAGATTCCAACCTCAAAAATTTATAACAATATAAATGCAGTTACTTGGCTATTGGATACGTATACTATGGGGACTCCATTCTTCAATATGAAACACAAATGCCAAAACCAGAGAGGGGATATTTTTTAAAGTAGACATTATTTTAAATAACTGTTGGCACATTGAAGAAAAAACCTTCAAATCCAAATTCAAAAGTAGATCGCTTTTATTCATAGAGTCATTTCAATCAGACACTAACTCACTAAAAATAATTAATAATAATAATTTGCTTTGTTTCTTTGTTTCTGTTTTGAAAATAATACAAGATAAACTAGTAACCTAGTTAATTGAAAGTAATTGTGTTATTCAGGGTTTTCTAGGCCATCCTAACTTAATAACTGGACAGAAGACATTATTGACAATTTCTCCATTTTCTCAGAAGGTGTAATTAATTTAATTCATTAAAATGTTACATGTAACTCTAATACTATACTTGTGAAAGCTGAGCAAGTTTAGTCTCCAGAAACAGTGTCACTGGCCTTAGAAAAACAGCACTTCAGTGAAAACTGTAGTGCCAAGAACTTGCTATCCTTGGGCATACTGATGAACACACGCACAGAACACAAGAAGAGGGAGGCGAGACCACCGCAGCCCAGGCAGTGATGGATAACCCCTGATCTGGGCGACTGTAAAACTTCTCAGGGCAGACAGTCCATTATTAATTGAAATCCCTGTTTAGTTCCTCCATGTAGACCACTATATAATTGCATCTCTACCTTGAAAACTATTTTCTGCAGAATTCATAATGAGTCAAGTATCTTCAAAATATGTAGGAAGGAAATGTGTTTCACTTACATGTGATTACCTTGCAATGTACATATTACAAAGACACTGAAGCCGTATGCCTGTTATTATGCATAGAGCACAAAATAGATGCAGTTAGACTACCCTATAGCACATAAACAATTAAAATGCCATTTGACATAAAAAAATAAAACCCTCCCAAATTAAAAACTAAAAACAGCTGTTAAATAAAATTAATTTCTGTTTCCACCTAACAAACGTAAATGACCACAGTGTATTCTTATATTAAATATAAACTTTCCAATATAAATTTCTTATAGTTACAAATAATTTAGTGAAATGCATCTCATCTTCTTTTGTGATTGTATTTCGTGAGTCTAAATGGGACTAGTCAAACACATTAGCATTTTTTCTCATTAAAGTAGAGCATATCAAATCACACTCGTTTAAAAAGAAAGTGTTTCCCAGGAAAATGAAAGTTTGGTGTGTGTTGAGGGGGTGTGGAGGCGAGGTGTGGGTGTGGGGGTAGGGGACGTCTCCAAGCTAGAGTAAAGGAAAGAGTCAGTATCTCACTGAACTTACGCTTGACATAAAAAGTAACATCCCTGAAAATCTCAATCTTATCAAAATGTAAACTAGAAGACAGGGGCTAGTTAGGAGATGTTCAACATAGGTTTAGAAAGAGAGACACAGTAATAATCTATTCCACTAATGAACTGCATAAGGAGCAGGGTGGGGAGCTTAACCACCAGTCACACTAAATGACAGCTCAGAGGGCAAAGAGGTGTGGAAACTGAGAAGATAGACTTCCAAGTCTTTTCCTGAAAGTGCTTAGATTTTGAGGAGAGTCCAATGCTGCCTGACAAAAGAGTCTTTGTGCAACAACTCCAGGGAGGTGAGGGAGAGCTGCTCAGGAAAACCAACGAAGACAGGGCCAGCCTTGTACACAGGACCCGTGGAGAACTTTGAATCACATGGCCTGCGGCAAGGACAATGCTTGTACTGCTAAAACGCACGACCACCGTATTCAGGCAATATCCGAGTGGGCAGGCGAGATGTCTTTAAAGAATCGTGTTGGGGTTTTTTTCTTTCAAAAAAATAGAATAAGCAAGGACACAGCCTGCAACTTCAAATTGCATCAATAGTCTTAGACTAGTCCCCAGACATTTGACCACTCCGAGTGACTTAACCCACCCCTAAAAACCATGATCCCTCTGTCTGGCAGGGGCTCTGATTCTGAGTTCTTGGTGAAGTTGGCAAAACAGCCCTGGAGGCTGTGTCTGCACATACAGCCTTAACACCCTGAGGTTCCAATCCCAGAATGATGAAATAGGAGCCTGTTATCATTAAAGGAAGCCTGGAGACATAGAGAGAGAGGTTAGCAATTTTAAGTAGAGAAATATCTACTAAACATGGATGGTGGTCCACTATTTACCAAATCCAGGATATCTACAAAAACTTAGGCTGGAAATCAAGCAAACTCATCAGATAATTGGCATTTCCAGCTTTAGCCAGAGTTGCCCAAGTTCTTGCCCTTGCAGGAAACCATAAATAAGAGATGAACACCCAGTATTAACCATTCCAGAACTTCAAAATATGGTTGCCTGGTTGGTTTCACTAGGAAAAAAACATTAAGAGTTTCTTGGTAAGGGGACAAAGAGCTTAATTTTCTCCTTCACCAGTTTTAATTGCCCTGCTACCAATCTGAAAATAATTTAAGTGTTTAAAAGTATCCAATGACCAAACAACATTCTTGAATAAACTTTAAAATTAGATGCTAATTTTAAATTAGCATTAGATGCAATTTATCAGAACTGGCTTCTTTTCAGCTACAATTCCCATCATGTGAAATAAACATCAAGTTACAAAACTGTCCAAAAATTTCTTAAAAATATTCACCTGCTAGTAAAACAAGTGAAAAAATTTCAATCTCGCACAGGAATCAAAAGACAATTTGGGGGGACTTCCCTGGTGGTCCAGTGGTTAAGAATTCACCTGCCAATGCAGGGGACATGGGTTCAACCCCTGGCCCGGGAAGATCCCACATGCCGTGGAGCAACGAAGCCCGTGCACCACAACTACTGAGCCTGCGCTCTAGAGCCCGCGAACCACGACTACTGAAGCCCGCACACGTAGAGCCCGTGCTCCGCAACAAGAGAAGCCACCGACCGCAATGAGAAGCCCACGCTCCGAATCGAAGAGTAGCCCCCGATGGACGCAACTAGAGAAAGCCCACACACAACAACAAAGACCCAACGCAGCCAAAAATAAAAAATAAACAAATAACTAAATAAATAAATTTACTAAAAAAAAAAAAAATAGGGGACAAAAATAGATCCAAATGAGCCAGGTGGGAAGGAAGTATGGGAATAAGCATCGAAATAATGAACTTTGGAAGCATCACAGTTCAGCCTATGACTCAGTGAATGTGGTATGTGACTACTTAATAAAGTCAGTTGTGGTATGATGTATGTAGCTTTAGAAACAGTCTACATCAAATTCTTGCATTTGGCCTGATGGACACGGACATATTAATTCATACTCTACTTCCATCATTCAGGGCATTGAGAAAGCTGTTAAACCTGGTCCTCACACCTTAAATGGAATTTTACCTGATGAAACATAATCAGTAGTGGAGGACCCTACATGTATCCAGGTAAGCCACGGTTACAGTATGTCCCATGGAACCTACTTATGAGAAATATATGATAAAAACAGGCAATTATATGTTTAACTTTTAAACAGGAATAAGTTGGCTCCCAATATAAGCTTCGTGAAGATGTTCCATTATCTGAACAATCAGTTCTCTCATGGGAAATGGTGGAGAAATGGCTTTGTTGATCAGGTGCCATATTACATATAAATTAGAAATTTGCAAAAAAAAAAAAAGAAAAAGAAAAGGAAAGAAAGAATTAAATACACTTAACACTGCAACATAATAAATATGTTGATTGTATTTTAATCATCCCTTGATCATTCAAACAGGAATTCAGGAATTCCCAAGCCTCTATATCATTATTTTTTTCTCTGTCTTATAGACGTAGAAACCTGCCAACTAAAAAACAGTCATAATTAAGACAATGCCAATGGAGAGTTTATTTTATAGGTGTATAATATTCTGCACAACTACCTCTTGATTTTACAATAAAATAAAATAAAAATTGAGATTTAACATAAACTCATAGAAAATTATAAATGTTCCCAAGGGATTAAAAATCAAGCAAAGGGGCTTCCCTGGTGATGCAGTAGTTGGGAATCTGCCTGCCAGTGCAGGGGACACGGGTTCGAGCCCTGGTCTGGGAAGATCCCACATGCCGTGGAGCGACTAGGCCTGTGAGCCACAACTACTGAACCTGCGCGTCTGGAGCCTGTGCTCCGCAACAAGAGAGGCCCGCGCACCGCGATGAAGAGTGGCCCCCGCTTGCTGCAACTAGAGAAAGCCCTCGCACAGAAACGAAGACCCAACACAGCCAAAAATAAATAAATTAATTAATTAATTAATTTTTAAAAAAACAAGCAAAAATAGCAGAGAAAATCAAGAATTATTCAACTGTCTTTTTTAAATGAAAAAAGAGGATTTAAATACATAACAGGAAGGTAGGCATAATTTCTGCAAATAATTCACATGCATGCATATCCCTAAAATGTACTAAATATCATTTAGATGTCCAAAAACAAGAAACACCAGTCGCCCAGAGGCCATGATAACGTTCTCCCTACAAGAGAAACCCGGTCCGTAAAAGGCTTAGATGTTAGTATAACTCAGTTCCACCCCAGGAAGCTCTGCTGGTGTTTCCATTATAAACCACATTTCAGGAGTTTACAAGTTGAATGTTTTTAAAACATATTGGGTTCATAATGAGCTCACACTTTCTTTAAACGTCCTTTTTGCTTTCCTTTAAAAAGTACGGCCTCTTTTGTGAACAAATCATAAACAAAATTTCAGGTGATTATTTTTGGCTGTGCTCCAAGACACAATGGCTAAATGTTTAAATAGAGGAAAAGGACTAATTATTTTCTTCATCTGGAAAGTAGAGGAGAAAGGCCAGCCTGAGAAACACTCTACAGTACTTCCGTTCTTCTTCTGCAATATTTTCATTCAGTGGTTCAGGATCCTAGCACTGCAGCTAGGAATATGCAATCAAACTTCAAAAACTCCATTTCTACATCTGGAGATTTATGCAATAATCGCTCCAGCATTAGACTTTTCTGAAGTTATTAGTGGTCAAAATTACATGTACCATGAAAGCCAGGAAGCTCTCAGAATGGAGCTAGAAGCCAGGTGGCAGGGCACCTACACTTAGGTGCCACCACAAATCCCAAATTCAAACCACCCCTGGAGCTTTAACAAGGCCTTTCCCTGTGCCAATCCCCAGCTTAAAATAGTCCAAGGCGAAAGCTCTGCAGGGAACTGAGTTGATGAGTAGGTTAGGGCTTAAAACCATTTCTTTCAAAACCGGAAAAAAAAAAAACAATCTGGTGGTGCTGCCAGATATAAAACTCCTCTCCACAGCAGCCCTAACACCTTTAGGGTTTAGAGAAGAGGCAGGCAGCAGAGAAGCCAAACCAGGGATGCCTCGTTCCCACAAAGAATGCATTGTTGGGCATAATCCACCAGGCCTTTCACATGGCAATTTTGGACGGTACGGCACTCTTGAGTTCCAGAACCATGGTCCTGCACCAGACTAGGAAAAACACCTTGATAGGAGGCAGCTTTGCTGCCAAACTCTCTCGTCACACCTTGACCTGGCTGTCAAGCCCCTAACAAAAAGATGTGCTCACTGAGCCTGTGAGTCGACAAAACTTCCCCCGACAAAGAACAAATTTTCATCTGCAGTCTCCTGTCATAACCAGAAGACTTGAAAAGGAACCCCATCCCCAAAGGAAGAGTCAGACCCCATCGTGTGTTTGGCCACATGAACCTTTTAAATTGCAAATATGCAAAAGAACAAATGATACTGATTAAAACCACCCAAATTCCAACATCTAACTGATAATATCCCACATGTAGGTTAGAGGTCAAAAATGCCCTCCCTCACTGTTATATTAATGACAGGGGCAAACTTTTCCATCTGTTTCGGATCCTATCCATGGCTGGTCATTGGCCTCAAAAGAAAAATCCACTGCTAATAACAAATGAAATGAAATTTGCACTTTCCTCTAACTACAATCCCACCTTCAAGAAGTTTATACAATTGCCTTTTTTCTCCAGGCCAATTTCCTTTAGAGAAAGGAGAATGATATGGAGGGGGCAGGCAGCTTGAAGGAGAAAGGTGTTAATGAGGAGTTGTGGGTAAGGAAGAGAAAGATTTCCCTGCAACGCAGCTTCAATTAACTGAGCTTTGAATGGTTTAAATATATGGGAGATAAGAAAAAAATCAATCTCTCTCTCTCTCTCTCTCTCTCTCTCTCTCTCTCTCTCTCCCCCTTACACATGCACACACACGTACACACACACCAGTTCCTCTGAGGAGAGTACAGTTTGAAAACCACCCGTTTAGTTCATGGCTCTCATTCCACAGATGAAAACCCTGAGGTGCAGAGAGGTTAAGCAACTGGCCCAAGGTCATACCTCGTTAATGATGGGCTGGAAGAGCAACTCTGGCCGGGACTGATTTGCATTTGTGCCCCTGAGCCCTGTGGAAGCAGCCAGGCGGAACACTAGACTGGAGGCCTGGACTTCTGCAGGGAGGGGCTGCAAGGTGGCCGGGACACACCACTGAAGACACAGCTAGCCAAGGCGATGTGAGGGTCCTGGGCCGGCCTCTCCGAACCCCGGGAAGGAGTCTGGGACTTGCTTCTCCAGTGCCTCGAGAATCAAGCTCCTCGACAGAGCTGTCAAGTGAAGGGGCCCTACAACATTTTTAAGAGACGCAAGAGGCACTTGCAGGGTACCCTTCCATCAGCTGCCCTCTAGAGGAAGTTGAAATAGTAACAGAGAAACCTCTCAGCTCCTAAAAATGGGCACATGATGACAGAAGATGAAGCTGCAGGGCATTGAGGCTATAGAAACAATAGTCTCTGGGGATCTCCCTCCTCCCATTCCCACACACATCCCCATATGAGTCATCTTTAAGATAGAATGAAGTTAGTACCTCCTTCTGCTTGAATTGTATGGATGCTGATCTTCAATTGTAGATACCATTGAGAAGCATGTATAAATTCCAAGGCAACATGATAAGGATGGAAGGTCAGAAACTCTGATGGGAGCTTTAGCCAATTGCGGAAATACCTAAAAGATAGCCTGGCTTGCAGATTCCCAGACTCAAAGGTACCATTCAAGGAAAGAAGATGACATATAACTTCCCTTGTAACTTCCAACCAGTGGACCTAGACATACCCTTGAGCGCCAGACAGAATAAGCTTAATCCCATCCCTAAACAACAAACCCTTTCAGCTATTTTACGGCAGCTATCAAAGTCCCTTTCACTTTTTTGAACTAAAAAGAAACTACACAAAGGAAAAAAGGCAGAGTTATATATTTTCAAACTCAGACCCCTGCTAGCTTTTCTTCTTTTTTTCTCTAGGCCTGGGGTAATAGACATCAACTCCAGGAGAGAGATGAAGTTAACAGAATTTTCTCTGTCCCACAGAAATGGGGAACTGTAAGCTTCTGAGTCCTGGGCACTACAATTAAAGCTGGATGATGCTGGAGGATGCCAGTTTTTGCTAGACAATAAGAGTGAGCGAGACAGAAAGAGTGCCCCCAGGAAGGAGTGGGGTGGCGATGCGGGAGGGAGACGAGGAGAGTGACAGGAGTCCTGTGTGATCAGGTGAATGTAGAGCCCCCGTGAAAACTGATCTACATGACCCTGAGATGCCTATGGACTCTAAATCATCCAGGTAGTTTTTGGTGTTCTGGAACTTCATGCCTCTTTTCCTAGAAATTATCACATCCTAAAGTTTTACCCCATTTTTTAAAGCAGAAGCCATGGATAGCATGTGGTAAGTAACTGTGGTAAACTAGGTTTTATAAATGACATAGCGCACTTGATGCTGAAAGGAAAAGGGAAGCTCATTCATTCCTCCAAATCTTGAGTGAAATAACATAGAGTGAGAGAGATGATTCTGTACAGAAACCAGAGCAACCTGAAAAGGTGAACTTTTTCCAATCAGGTGACAGTTGACCGGCAAGACCAGTTTAGAGGGGAAAAAAGAATAACTATTTAACCCAGCCACTAAGCAGATGCCTTCTGGTTAATATTTAATGTATTACCTGTAGTATTCACTACGTTGATTAGAAATGAAACAATATACATTGTTTGAAACAATAAGCGTGTTGATGTGCTGCTATGTACCAGCCTACTTACTTCCTGTATCAGTTGTATCAGCATTCAGGCTAAGCTGCTGTAACAAAGGGACCCCAAACTACAGTGGCTTAAAAGGAGAGAAGTAAGTTTCTTTCTAATGTAACAGTCCAGAACGGAGCAGGCAATCCCAGGCAGGTAGGCAGCGCTGATCTGCAAGGTCAGCCAGGGTTCCAGATCCCTCCTAGCTTATTGCTCTGCCATTTCTTAGGGCGTTGTTCTCATCAGTACAGTCAGAGCTGACTCACTACCATCAGCCTACTTTCCTGCCCATAGGAACGGGGGAAAGAAGAAATGGTGAACAGGTAGCTTCCTTTTCTAAACTGCAGATACTTTAAACATAGCTCTGCTCACATCCCATGAGACAGAACCCTAATGGCAGAGCCATATCTAACTCCAAGGGAGGCTGGAAATGTAGCCTATTACTGGATGACCATACGCTTAGCCAACGTTCAAGTCCTTTATTAAAAGGAGAAAGGAGAGGAATAGATATTGGGGAGCGATTTGCAGTCTCTGCCATTTTACCTCATTTAGCCCTTTCAACACTCCTATACCAGACTTTTTTAATGAACAACACATCTGAGGCTGTCAGCAATTTGCCCAAGCACCACTGCAGGAAGTTGCAGAGGTGGAACTCAAACTCAGGTCCATCTGTCTCAAAACCCATCTTCATACTACTATACCATGCACCATGCACCCCATCAATCTTACTTCAACAGAAAAGGCACGTGTTAAAGAATAAAACTTGTGCCATGTGGCTTTTTTCTTAAAGCCAGTGCCTTTTAAGAAAATAACAACACCAACAGAAAGATTTTTATAAGGAAAAGAATATCAGAAACTCCTTTTTCGAAAGTAGAAAGTTGAGGAGGGCTTCCCTGGTGGCGCAGTGGTTGAGAATCTGCCTGCCAATGCAGGGGACACGGGTTCGAGCCCTGGTCTGGGAAGATCCCACATGCCACGGAGCAACTAGGCCCGTGAGCCACAACTACTGAGCCTGCGCGTCTGGAGCCTGTGCTCCGCAGCAAGAGAGGCCGCGACAGTGAGAGGCCCGTGCACCGTGATGCAGAGTGGCCCCCGCTCGCCACAACTAGAGAAAGCCCTCGCACAGAAACGAAGACCCAACACAGCCAAAAATAAATAAATAAATAAATAAATAAAATTAAAAAAAAAAAAAGTTGAGGAGAGAGGAAAATTGCAAGGAATTTATTAAAATACCACTATAAAAGACACTTGAAAGAATGGATTTTTTTTCTTACCACTCTAAGGCAATCTATTTTGGTGGTGTTGACCCTGAATTGTACTGATAAGAATAAAAGGGCTCATATGGAACAACTTTCTTATTACTGAATATCCACCATAAGCTGCTGCAGGACAATGTAAAACAGCAATGGTCCTGTTTGGTGCCGTTGGTGTATGTATACACACACACACACACACACACTCACACACACACATCTTTATAAAATAGCATCACTGCATCCTACTAATCTGAAATTCCTAAACACCTGAATGGATCTATGTCATGAGATAAATGCTCGTAGAATAAAACTTTACCGCCCCGCACATTCATTAAATTTGCGTAAGCATTTTCGAGAAAGGAAGGCTCTGCTTGGGGTAGGGGTTTTCCCCCTTCCTTTCCCTCAAGTCAAGAGATATATGTTATAGTCTACAGCTAGCTCCCTGGCAAATCTCCATTCTTTTCAACCTGACAGACTGTTTGTCAGTTAAACTCCCCTTGTCATGTATCCCCACCACTGCCAACTCATGCACGGAGACCTTCACTTTTACTGCTACCACTTGCACCCTCTGCAACCTTTGTCATTGATCACTGATCCGATCCAGTGCCCACATGTTCTTCAAGTGCCTACACAAGTAATGAGGTACTTGTGGTGTAAAATTAAACTGTCAACTGTCAGCGATTGATAACCACAGTGAGAGTTGACCTAGAACACCTGCACCAGTGGCCAAGACAGGTGTGACATGTTTGATCGCTGAGGCCTGCTGGTCAGTCTGACCCAGTGCTGTCCCTTCATGGACTCGCCTTGCATTTCAGCCCCCCACCCCCGGCTTCCCTGCATCCCACCCTGAGCATCCCCAGGTGGCGGAAACCACTCTCACAGCCCGTTGGGGCAGCTTGGTCCTAGCGGCCATGAGAGAGCAGATCTCAAGTCAGCAGGTTGGTGTGAAGGGAATCTGGCTTCGAGGTTTTCAAAGGTGGCTTCTGGAGTCAGCCTGAGGTTTTTTTTCTCCCACGTCCCCCCAGTTTCCCTCTGAAAGCGGGTCTTGGTGGCAGGCTTCACACACACACCCCATCCTCCCTCGACTGGACTTTCCAGGCGTGTGCCGGTGCCTGGCAGCAGGGCCTTCCCTTCAGGGCAGGCCCACAGCAGTCATTTATTTAGAGTCTGGTGGAAGGATGACGCCGCCCTAATAGAACTGCCTTATGGCTCTGAGCATTTGCTTGAAGGCATTTAAGTTAAACTGGCTCACATTCTACTAAAGCACCATAAATGCAACCTCTTCCTATTCCTATGTAAGTGAATAACCAGCACAAAGAAAAAAACATGCTCTGCTCTGACTATATTGTTTTTAGCCAGCGCTGTTGCACAGCATTTAAACAAAGTTTTCCTAAGTTTGTATTATTTAAATGTGAGAGATGGGCTTTTTCTAACCTTAAACAAAAATGTACTTAAATACCTAAAACATCCTTTGTGAAAAATCTGAAAAGCGTGATGGGATTCCCATCCCATTCCACCAGCCCACCCCCACCAAAGAGTTGCACTATATTAAGTTCATGTGATGAGAAGATAAAAATCTATTAACTTTCTGCTGACCTTATCGACACAGGAATCTCTGCAGACATTACAAAAGCCATATCTCTTCTGACTTTTACATCCCGAACCTCATGCTCCAAAGTCCCAAACCAAATGTAAAATCTTCATGATGAGTGAAACCCTGACACCAATTCAGATTCCGGGCTTGCTGGCTTGCAGTCAATTCAGGCTCCTCTGGGGCAGAGAGGCTGGCCTTTACTTTGCATTTGACTTGAGGGGCTTTTTTTTGCCATATGCTACTGGGGACTCTGAATCAAAACTATTTCACGAGGACCATATGTTACGAGAAACTCATGATGGAAAATGAACGGCAAGAAGTTGCCCCATATCACTGGGTGATGTATTACAAACATAATTAAATCTGAGTAATGTGCAGTGTTATTTCAGTTAATCATTTCTTTTTTCAATGTAAGCAAGGAAAACATAGCCCAATTTCCAAATGACATACCAAAGTCCAGATAAGCTAAAAGCAAATTGGTGGGAAAGGAATAAAACCAGAGCTGTGCAGCATTGTTTAAGCTTCTGTAAAAGGTCTTGGTGTATTTGAGATGTGGCGATAGGAAGGTGACACATGAGAGACCATGTCAATAAGCGGTTTCAAACTCTACTCATTTTCCTTTCAAATCAGCAATGAATTCAGAGCAGCTCCCTCTCACAAAGAAGCAGCAAGTCAAAAGACCACTTGTGTGTTGGTTGTTTGGAATTCGAGAGCACGTTTCCACATAGAAATTTCATTATCAGTAGCTGTTAGGTGCCGAGGCTCGCTCACGAAGACCTATTTAGCCCAACTGTTACTGAAATTTGGTATTTCTACTCTACCTTTATGGCACTGCTTAGAGGGAGGATAGAGAATTATTCAATTCAACTCAATTTATTTATTTGGTCCCTACTATATTTTCCCAGAACGTACCAATGACTGCATCTCCCCAAAGGATATCCCAATTTTGTCTCTTCCCACATAAAGAAATCACTTTCTATTCTGAACCCTCAGAACATTTTATCCATACTCTCTTAATCACTTCCTACCTGAACTGAGCTAATTACTGCTAACTAATTTTTTATTTCCCACATCCAAGCCCTGAATTTGGCAGACTCTCAGCTCATATATGGGAATGGATGATTGAGTAAATAAAGGAATACAATCTGCTGGGGTGGCCAGATGTATTTTTTCTCCATCAGTGGCACTGGGAATCGTGGGATTTGGTTGAAGAAGAGAGGGAGAGAATAAAATAATGATGTTGACAATGATGAGGACATTAACAGCAAATAATATTTACTGTGTGTTTTCCCAGGACACGCACCAGCCTAAGAACTTTACAAATCTTGATTAATCTACTCCTCACAGCAACTCTGTGTGGTAGATAATATGTATATCCCCATTTTACAGATGGGGATACTGCACACAGAGACAGGAAGCAATCTTCCCAAGTTCATACCAATAGTGTAATACTGATAGAGATTTCTGAATACCAGAGTGTATTTGCTAGGTGCACATGCATTAGTGGAACATCTTCCTACATTTCTCCATCATCTGAAGTTTCTCTCTGCCTTTCTGATCTGCATTAGAGAAGGAACATCTCAGGTAAAATACTCCACTTCAGTTCTCATTCATGAACCTGAACATAAGCTCTGTGAGAGCAAGGACCTTGTCAGTCTTATTCACAGTACCCCCGGCCTCTAGACCAACAGGTGTGCAACAGATGTTTGCTGAATGAATGAGTCTGTTTGGGGTGATGGTAGGGCTAAAGATGGGACTCTGGACTCAGGTTCCCTCTGCAAGTTCCTTGATTTACTAGTCCTGTGGGGAAAGCATTCCAAACTTGCACGGTGATAAGAATCACCTGTGGTAATTGATAAACACCTCCTCTCCCTGGAGATTCTGAGTCAGTGGCCGGAGGTGAGGCCCAGGAATCTGTTTTTGTTGATGTGATGCTGCTGAGGTTTGAGACACGCTTCAGGTGGTTCTGAGCTTGGGAAACCCCTCCCCAAAGGGTATGCCTCTGGCTCTTGGGACAGCCCCTCCATGGCAGTTACAGACATTTGCAAATTCCCTAAGAGTGACAAGCACGGTCTCTGGCCACTGCCACCATTTCTTCTAAAAAACCTATGCATTATGCTGGACTGCAATACAGAATGGGGCCTTGCACTTCTGCCTCAGCTGACTTCTCTACAGGGTTCTGCAGATCTCAACCAGGCCTAGGAAAGCTTCCATTCACACATTTTTTTCCCCAACTCCTGCCCTTTCCAGGCATGCATCAATATCTGCTGAATGAATGAATGATGGAACAAATTCCAATGGGGGCAAAACAAGCAAGCCAGGCAGTTGTAAAGAATGGGAGTGTTTCATAAGCCTCTCTTTGGTGTTGCACGTAGCAGCATATAAAAACAAACAATGACAAACTACTACATTAACACATCCTGTTTCTACTGCTTTCCTTCTGACTTAAAGAACATTCTTATAACAGCTAACCATCTCTGGGCCTCAGAATCATTATTTACCTTTTAAAAAATATTTTATTTTCCTGAGTTATAATGGGATATATTGTGACTTCAGGATCTAAAAGATTAACTTAGCCTTACCGTTACTGCTCTCTTTCTTTTTCTCATTCTTATTCTCCCCTCTTCCTCCAATCCAACAATCTATGCCCAGAAATCAGTCAAGAACATTGATTTTGGTTGGGATAAATGGCAAATATCTAAAGATGCTAACTGTCTATAATTCTCCTAGAGTCTAAACTTCGGCACTATTGAAATTTTGAGCAAGATAATTCTTTGTTGTGGCTGGCTGTCCTGTGCGTCGTAGAATGTCGAGAGCATCCCTGGCTCCACCCAATAGATGCCAATAGCAACCCCACCCCCTAGTTATGACGATCAAAAATGTCCCCAGGTGTTCCCAAAATGTCCCAAGGGGATCACAACTGCCCCCTAGTTGAGAACCACTAATCTAGAATGATTTTTTAAAACAATGTATTTTTAACTGATAGATTAGTCAATATTTGGTACCATGTACAAAGATATATTAACCCATAAAGTTGCTAGAACATTGAACAAAATTATAAACATAATTTTCAAAGAAACTTGATTCAAAAGCGTCATGACTACGGTTTTAGGCATGAGGTTTATTGGACACCGGGAAGAAGCTGAAATGGAATTTGACATAGCTGAGATTTTACCAAAAAAATTCAGTTCGGGGAAGAGCAGGAAAACTAACTAAATGTCTCACTTTTGGCAAAAATATCCAAAGTATAATGCACTTTGCCAACATCTTTGCCCCTGGGTTTTTTTTTTTAACTTAACAGCAGTTTTAGTCTGTATGTTCCCAGTTTCTATAATCCAAAAATCATCAAAATGCTGTTTTATAAGAGTATCTCCTAAGCTTTGATGTCTAAGAAGCCTGGGGACCCTTTTTTATGTGTTTGTTTTCTTTTGAACCAGGAAATTGTGTTTTGCCAAGAGCAAATGGAACTTGAGCCTCAAAAGATTTGAGTTCTATTTGAAATGTAGTACCCACAAATTCTCCACAAGTTTACAACTTGACAAAATACACGCTCTCACCTTCCCTCAGACCAAATCTCTCTTGGTTCTATTTTAAATCACAGTTAGCAAAATCCTAAATGCCTAAGGATTAGAGAAAAAGAGTTACAAGGCCAAAAAGAAATTCTGACACAACACCATTCTGGGCTGGATTCATGATCAAAATGCTATCCAAGGTAAGAGAAGATGAGAGAAGCTAAATGGGAAGAAGAGAGAGAAAGGGGGAGAGAGAACTCAACTAAGTAACAAGCTCTTTGACTTTCCCCAGGACCAAATCCAGCAAGCAAGACATTACTTCAAAGTTAAATTGTTTACATATTAGATGACCTGTCCATTTTTTTCCTTACCATTGATTTCCACAGTACAAAAATATTATTTCAGTGGCAAGGATGTAAACCTTATTCATAACAGGATTTCAACCACATCCTGAGAACGAAGCATCTCTTCAGATAGTGTACCCTCATTTATATTGAAGTCATGCTGGTTTTATTTGTCAGTGTTTGTTGAGGGGGTCACAATATCAGGAAGCAGGAGATGGCTCATCAAAGCGTCTCTGCAAGCCCCTACTACTCATCAATTAGACAGTACCTTGTTTTTAACATCAGGACGGAAATGCATCTCCTATGACCCATTGTTAGAAGCTTCCTTCTGTCTTCAAGTTTTTTGGAAGGAGCACTCAGGACTCGACTTCTTTTTTCCAATAGGTAATTGTCACTAATTAATGCTCCAGTTGCATTCAAGAATGTGGACCTGTGACCCTCAGTAATCTGGGCCTGTATCTCTGGCCTTGGAGCAAGGACACTGTAGTCTCCGGACACTACCCACGGGGCCAGGTCATAGACACAAGGCTTCCCGCTGAGTTCCTGAGCTGGCCTCACTCTGCTTCAAAGCCTGTGAGTTCAGTGGGCAGCCTGACTTCAAGGACAATGCGGCATCTGGCCAGTGATTGCTGTCTGAGGTGAGGAGGTCTCTTCTCTGAAGGTATAGAGAGATTTTTACAGAAGCCCAGGACTCTAGTTGTATTCATTCCACATCCATTCACTGGGCACCTGCTCTGTGCCAGGCTCTCTCCCAGGCACTGAGGAAAAATGAATAAAACAGAGTATCTGGTAGCAAGGAACTAGGATCAAGCTCAGCCCCTTGTTAAAATATTCTTCTAAGTATAACTAGACTAGTTGGTCTTAGTTTCCTTTTCAGATCTAATGGGATAAGAAAATGGTGCTTGTGATTTTCTTACTTATAAAAACTGATGAGCCTATATATCCATTAATTCATCTCATTCCTCCACAAGATTCTTCATTTACTTTCCCTTCTCTTCCCCATCCTTCCCTTCCCTTAATTTCAACCTCTCTCTCTCTCTCTCTCTCTCTCTCTCTCACACACACACACACACACACACACACACACAAACTAAAGCATAGGAATTTCTGATGAGCATATATTCACCATGACTTCAGGAGACAAAAAAAAATATATATATATATATAATATATACACACACATATATAAAATTTTATATCTGTATCTATATGTATATATATACACACTCCCATAACCCTCAATGAAGCACTAGATTATAGAGGATGCCCTCCCAATATTCCTCTTTCACTTAGAGAGAGTGTTATGTTTCCTCTAGTAGTAAATCTTTCTCCAGAATCAAGGCTAAGAACTACCCTTGTGCATAAGCACCACTGGATTCATTTCAAATCAATAAGAGCAATATAAACAAATGCTCAACAATAAAAAAAGAAAAAGGAAACTCTAAACCTCAACATAGATAAACAAAAGGCTTGGTGCTTATTTTGTAAAACAGTCTTCACGTTACCAATATTGGATTCCTTTCGATAACTCCTTCCCATGTTTCTTTCAAATGTTTATAGCAGTTTGATTTCCACAGTTCAAGAACATATCACTGCTTGAGAAGTAAGGGACAAACATGTATTTTGTAATCATGCAACCCTAAATGATAGAAACAAATCTGCCAGCTAATGAGCAGTGTGCCTTTCACAATTCTTTTTGGCTTGTACCGATGTGTGCAACCACTTTGGAAAGACACCACCGCGCAGTGCCTGGAAAGACCCAAGAGCTGGGCTGCCAAGTTCATATCTTTCTCCTCCCATGATGTGGCAAGTTATTCAACCTCTCTGTGCCTCAGTTTTCTTATCTGCAAAATGGTGGGTTTAATAACCATAGATTGGATGAGTTCACATCTCTCAAGTTTTCAGAAAGTTTCTGACCCATAGTGTAAGCACCGTACAAGTCTAAAGAACCATATACGTGTTTATAAAACACACTGGCTTGCCACAAATATCCGAACCTCTATTTAACCAAAAGAAAGGCAGGCTGGAGATATATTAGGAATATAAGTTGTTACCTTGGCTTAACTTTCTCAATATGCCCTTTATCACCATGTTCAGGTCTCCCCTAGCCAGCTATAAAGTTAACACAAGAACCTGTCATTCATTCATCACAGTATCCCCCCATTTGGCCCAGGATAGTGCTTTATACATAGGAGACCCATGCTAATATGAGCTGGATGAACAAACACATGATTTTGATTCTTCATTTCGAGGCTGAATTAAAAGTTATTTCTACTAGCATTTTTACCACAAGTATTATTGAGATTCCTTATATACTAGTGGTAAAATGTTTCCTTATTAATTTGCTTGAGAAATGTATAATGAACTCAGTAAGCCTTGTTCAGCTTTTTCTACTTGCTAAAAAATAAGTAAACATCCATAAAATCACCCCCGCACACACACATACCTGCCAATGATCCACAGAGATGGACCACTTCATACCATTATGTTCATAATCAAGTTATTTCTGGAAATCCTAACTTCAGGGAACATAATTTGGTGGCCAGGAGATATTCCACTGTCATCTTAAAAGATGTTGTTAGTTTTTTGGGTTTTGGTGTTTGTTTGGGGTTTTTTTCAATTGCAACTCAAACAACGAATCCTCCAAAGTTGGTTACATTCACTCTACAAAGTGCTGAGTTAATCTTTGTTCTTTAAAGTAAATACAAGCATTTCTTGGACAAGATACCATCAAATTTAATTTTATTTTTCTCACATAAACGTTAACCTAGAACTAAACAGATAATTTCCTTCTGTCACACGGCAATTCCACTGTGATGGAACAAAGTGTTATCTTAAGTTTCACGGAGCAATTGTTCAATAATTCCTGTTGGTGGCTCCTTTCCAAATCTTCTAGAATGCCCCAGCCTCCCAGTCCTTGAAGCTGGGGGGCGTGGGGGGGGGGGTGAGTGTCAGTCAAGAGCTCAGGTTCTCCCCCAGGACCAGCTCCTGTTCGTGAGTTCAACACCCGAAGCCTGCTGTCTGTTTGATGACAATTGCTAAGAAATCCCTAAACCTTGAAAATATACAAACGGAGCTTGGAGGCAGCAAGAAAAGCTCCATGTCCTCCTGGTTTGGTAAATTAAATTATTAGGAAGTTTAGAGAAGGAGAGACAGGGGGCTTAGAGAAAGAAATTCATCCCTTGAAGCTGAAAAGCAGCACCAACACCAGTCCCGTCTCAAGTTCAAAGAATTCTGCCTCAACACAAGAAAATATTGTTCCAACTTATACAACCTAACCCCTGCTAAAAAAAAAAAAAAAAAAAAAAAAAATTCTTTACAAAGCCATCCTTTAGAATCAGGCCAACTAATCTTTTTAGGTAGACTGCCCAAAGAAGGAGGAAAACTCTGATACACGTTTTTCCATCAACTTCATCATACAAGATGAAATAAGTTTGTTGAACCTCAGATACACAGAGCCTTGAGCCTATTTGGGATACCAACTCTGCTTAAGACACTATTCAGTGAAATTTAAGAATTAAAATGAGTACAGAATTGCTTAATAATCAAGTCTCTATTCTCCAACTCCTGATAAGGCTTGAAGGCCAGTCGTCCAACAGAAAGTAGGGTTAGGTCCCTATTTTAATTTTATTTTCTTCCCCCGCCCCCAATACTAGTAGCAATTTGTCAAACCCAATACATTTTTTGAAGATGTGGGAGTGGCTTTTCCCCCCCTCACAAAAAAGTCCAGAAAATCCAGACTTTTTCGATTAAAAGGCAAAGACAAATAGGGAAAATGTTAACAGAGGCAAGACCATGGGTAATTTTTTATGTATTTCTGTATTTTTTTATAATCTTTATGATGAAAATGAATTGTTTGCAATAATGAGTATAGGTGTTTGTATGTGAGGCTGTGAACAGGGTGAGGTTTGTCTTCTTGGTCTGACTTCACTGTTTACATAAATCACCTGTGCACCTTGTTAAAAATTCAGGTTCTAATTCAGTAAGCGTGGAGTGGGCCTAACAGTGTGCATTTCTAACAGACTCCCAAGTGATGCCCCATTGCTGGTCCATGGACTACACTTTGAGTAGCAAGAATGTGGGTTCATCGGATTAAAAGCTACCCCTGGTGCCTTCTCTCCTGCCATGACAAATGAGGTTAATAAACTTGACCCCAAAATTTCAGAGGCAACAACCAAAGACAGAATGCAAAAAAACTGAAATGGCTTATAGATTACCACTGATTTTCCTCTTCTTCGAAGAGCTTTGGTTTGTTAAGATAAGACTTGTCCCTCCACCTCATATGAGCCAGAATGTAGTGGTTATGGCAGGAGCAGGACTATGAAAGGAACGGATTCATACACATTATGGTTCTAGCTAAGAATGGGCAGCCCACCTGACAAAGTCTAGGCTGGCCATTTAGAATCATGTGGAGGGTTTAAGCCCTGAAATGCTGAACCTTGCCTGGTCCCGGAACACTTCTTGGAACAACTCTCTCCTTTCTCCGGTCTAAGGTGATGGCTTTTCACTCTCCCAGCCTTGCTCCTTGCCTCTCAGCTCCCTTGCCCTGAGCTCTTTCCCAGCTCTCTCCTCCAAAATGCTCCTCGTTCCATGGCTCCAGGCTTTTCTTCTGCACTTCCTAAAGCTCCGTCTCCTGTTTAGTGCCATCAAAATGAGAAAACGATTTCATATCTATCGTCTCGTTTAGTTGTTACAGTACGTCTGTGGCAGATTATTAATCCCATTTTAGAAATGAAGAAATTTCAACATAGAAACAATAAGAGACTTGCCTAAAAGGGCCCAAACAAATAGGTGACAAGACCAGTCTGATCTACACACACACACACAAACACTTCCCGATATCTTGTTTGCCCTTCAGGTCTGGGCTAAAGCAGCCCTTCCTCAGGTACAGAGGGCAGTGTGGACACAGGGGTGAGTTGAGGATCTGTAGGTGAGTCTGTATGACCTTAAAAGGACCTGAGGGGGAAAGGGGCAAGAAAGGAGACTGAAGAGGACGTGGGGAGCCCCCCTCAGGGGGCGGCACGGTCTCAGCACCGCACTGACGTGCATCATCTCAGCATCTAACAGGAAAACGGAGTCCCTGAAGACATTTGGGCATCAAGCTGCATGAAGGCGATTGTGCAGCAGGAGTGAGGGGCGCCAGAAGTAGAGACCAAGAGAGCCAGGAGACCAGATCATATTTCAGCACTGCCCATTCTCCTTCCACATAATTTGTCAACTTTAACCAGTCACTACTTCCATTCACTGTATCAAAAATAGAAAGGACAAAATCCAGCAGGTAGCACTAGGTTATTAAACAACAGCTAAGTAACTACAGCCTGGCTTCTACCCGCTGAAATGTAATTGACCTAAAAACATCAAAGTAACTCTGGTTTAGTAACATTACTTTACATTTTGCTTCCCCACTGCATGTGAGACATAGAGTATAAATCAATTAGATACTTGTTCAGGAATGACAAATAAATGAGCATTTCTCACAGAAGATAACAAACTCTAACACAGACCGTACAGTGGGCTCAAGTATTTTAGTTAAATGCCACTGTCCCCTCAGAGGAAGGACAGCTGTTTCTTCTAATTAATAGCAGCATTCTGTTAAAGCTGATAATCTCTCACCAAACATAACAAAAAAAATAAAAAATGAAGAAAAGGAGGTCCGCTCTTTCTCTAGTTAAGACAATCAGCTATAAAAAGCCAAACCAGATCTGAGCCAATAAGAGCTCCCAGCCTGCAAACTATGGTGGCATGTTCACAGTTAATTTTGCTGCCATTTGTGCCTGAATTTATTGTGGTTTAGAAAAAGCAAATTGCGAGGCTAACACAGCCCTGGCTCAGGAGTCCACCAGCGGCGGTGCATCCCCAGTCAGGCTGGGTATTTAGTGCCTCCGTGCCGAGAAGGCTGAGGAGAGAGCCAGAGGAAGGATTACTGCTCCATGCTGCCCATAAATCACCCGAGCACTTCACACAGCCCCACATCTCACAAATAAGGCTAGGCTGGCAACGTGTCACTGCTACACAAAAGGAAGGAGAGACCTGGATGTCTTTGGCCCGCCTGGTCTCTCCCCTCCTACGTGCTCATAAAACAGGAAGCATCTCAAGGTTTGTTCTCACACCTCTTCCCTCACCTTCCTGCACTCACTTTGCCTGGGGAGGAGACTGGGGATCAGGAATCTAGCGGTTCTAGCCAAAGCAGGTCACCACCAACCCCTAATGCCAAAGTCACTTCTCACTTGTTAACTTAGGCAATACGGGCCTCACCCTTGCTGACTGACCTTCCCCCCAACCAAAGACGATAAATCAAGGGGACCCTCCACCATCAGGTGTCTAGTGGCTGCCAAACAAACATCTGGACAGCCCTAGTCACTTCTTCCTGCCCAAGAATTTTCAGAATATGAAAATCAGGTTTTTTTAACTGTTTATAAAAACAAACTGGCTTACCCTTTTATAACCTCCATAAACATCTAGGGGGTGCTAGTCATAAATGTACAGAGGATGAGAACCATTGGACCCAAAGGCTAAAGTGAAAAACATCACCCTGGTGTCCCCCGCAGCGGAACCAGCCCTTCATGTTCTAAGACAGTCATCAACACGATTCCTGAAAACAATAGCGGCTTCTTGTTTAAAATGGAACTGCACCTGCTAGAATAACGTGTCAACAAACAATTGCTTTGTTTTTCATATTAGCCATCCAAGCTGAAGCAATGGGACTTCCTGAAGTGAATACTGGAAGACTTATTCTTAGAAGGGGACAGAATTCTCATTTTAACACAAGGCTCAGAGGGGCCAAATGATGGTCATCTTCCTTCCTTCTTTTGTACTCCTCGGTGTTCATCTTATTTGGTTTTCAACAGGTTTGTTTCCATTGCAACCCTCTAGCTTCCAATGGCCACAGTGCCATATTTGGCAAGTACACTTTTTTCTGCTTCCTATCTGTGAATGATGAAGGGCTTTAATTGCTGTTCCACCATTTCAAACAGTTCTCAGAAGATTGCCCTCCTCTGTTGAAAGACTTGGGATTAAAGCCTGATGAAAAATTCTTTGCCAAATGTTCAATCATTGCTAAATCATTCTGCTCTTTCAATTTCACAGTCCAATTATGATGTCTGCTTTTAGCTTTTCTATCGTCATTTGATGCTTGTCTGTTGATCGAGTTGGGACACTTTTAAAAGGAATTATTTTGGTAGAATAAGGTGCTTGGTTGTGATTAAGTGTTTTAAGTGACTCGGCCAAGGTTGTCTCCATGGGCTCAGGAAGTAACCACAGCCAAAACACCCTAGTTGGGGGGCAATATGAAAGGCGGAGAACACCTATTATTACCTTTATCAAGGCGCAGCCAGACACCAGGCTCATGGGAGCAAGCAAAGTTTCCGGCCTCCTACACCATAGATCCTAATGCAGCCCGGGCCAGTGACAAGTATTTAACAAGGACTTGAGATCTAGTTTGTTTTGTGTGTGTGTCTTTGTTTTCTCTTCTATAGAATGGAAGGAGATAGAAGACTAAATACAATGATTTTACACTATCTTGAAAATGAAAAAGTAACATGAAAAATAAAGCCTAGTATAGGAGAAAGGGTTCAGATCTTAAAGTCTACATTCAAAGAGCTGTGTGATCTTGGGAAAGTCACTTCACCTCTCTGAGCCTCAAATTCCAAATCAATGAACAGTTGCTGTGGGCTAGCTGCTTTCAAAATTTCTTTCAGCTTAGAAAGCCTAGGATTTCTACTCTAAAGATCCAGCCTTGTAAAGGAATTAAAATAAAGTAGTCCAGCATATCAGGTAGTATGGAAGAATTTTTGTATTAATTTGAAACTTTGCTCCATTTGACATTTCTTAACTTCTTAATTTATGTAAGTTCTCAGTACTTCAGTTTCCTAATCTATAAAATGGGCATACTAATAGCATCTACTTCATTGAATTGTTGTGAGAATTAAGTGTATTAATACATGTAAGCTCGTAGAACAATTCCTGGCACGCAGGAAGTACTCCATAAATGTTAGCCATCAGAAATCACAATAGTAGTAGTTGTAGAATAGCTGTTTGATTCATTTGATTGTTTATAAATGTTTTTGAAAAATAAACAACCTTGAGAGGAGTTGTTTATTGTGCCCTCCTCAAATTGCTTATAAATAGGTGTCTAGAGCATCTGCAGTACTAAAGCTGCTCTGTCACTGTCAAACACCACCATTACCTGCTGGCATTGACATATGAGGTAAGACTGACAAGAGATGGGACATCGGCCATCAAGTTTAAAAGCTAACAATTTGAGCTTCAAGCACTCCAAACCCTTTTTCTCCATACTAAATATTTTGTGCTGTCACACAAATTCCAACAGATCCCCGCCTCGCGCCACCCATCCTGAAAAAAAGGGCCTGCACAGCTTCTGCCAATAGTCAGTACATTCTTAAAAGAAAGGGGTCGGACTAACCTAACTTCCAGCCCTAAGACTCTATGTATCTAAGACCCTGCTTACTTGTGGGCCATATGCTGAAAATAGATGTTATTTTCAGACTAAGCAAAAGTAGACAGCTCTGTGATTGATACTCTTTGAGCACCCACCCCAGTACCTCTCATAAAGCACATCCACTTGCACCTATGCGCAAAGATTATATCACCATATTCTGGAGACATTTTTGTCAGCATGAATAAGTTAGCTAAATGTCAGTGGGAGTTAGTTAATCTGATTACATGACTATTACCGTTCATTTATGGAGCTCCTATTGTGTGCCTGGCACTGCGCTGGCTCCAGGGTTTCAAAGATAAGATCAAACTCTCATAAAACCAAGCCATGCTCTTGCGGACTCTCAGACAGTATAACGGAGTGGTTAAGAGCGTAGGCTCTGGGGTCAAACTGCCCAGGTCATGGTCGCTAGAAGGAAGAATGGCAGGTAATTCATAAAAAAATTTTTCACTTCAGAATCTTATCCCAATTCAGTTCTGCTTCCAGACGGAGATTATTTACTGAGCCAAAGACCCGATGAAAAGAGTAAGTCGGAACTCCTAAAATCCAGAACTCTTCTTTCACATATATTTGTGGCACAGAGAACCAGGAAGGGAGCTACGTGAAGCATGGATCATTGAGACCTGTCAAGTCACAAGGCAGTTTAGACACAAAGCCCCTTACCTGGTCCTTTCATTACCAGGTGGCATGGTCAACAGAGTCCTGGTTAGCTGTTTGCATTCTCATCACCTGGTCATTCTACACTGAACCTAGAAATCCATGTATAAATCCAGATGATGGTTTGTACAAACAGACAAAAATAATATGGAAAACATGTGGTAGTTACAATACCCCAAAACTGCCCTTGTTTGTGTATTCTAATTCAATGTGCTCTCTTACGAAATGATAATGCTTCACAATAATAGGATTAAGTATTACTGAAGAATGAGAACTTTCTAAACCTACAAAATTTTCATTGAACAAGCAATTAATCAATTCTAGGGATTTAAAAATCAAATCCAGCAACAACCCAGATTCTCATCCAATAGAAAATATAGATTAATGTTTGAACTGTGTGTTGAAATATTTTTATTGGAGGGTTTGTGGCTCGTATTTTCTAGATACATATACATTGAATCAGGATGACTTGGGACCATTTCCATTTATAAGTTCATAAAATTTAATTCTCCTCCACCTATCCTCCTTGCCTTTTAAAAAGTCATCTAGAAACACAACAAAATAAAACACAAACCCCAATTTTTAGACAGAAAACATGCTGTGTCCCCTAAAACACAAATGGGCACACGCACACACGCAATTCCTCTGGTCTTTGTTTTAGTGTAACAAAAAGATTATTCCTTGACATATTTCCCACTCCTTTCTTCATGCCTTCTCGTTCCTTCCCCAAGCTGCTCATTCCAACACTGCCTTTAACTCTGATGACTCTTATTAAACACGACTACTTAATTACCATCAATCTATTATGCTATGTACTTCACCTCCACTGACACATCTGATCCCATTATGTGCCTGACCTTTAATGGTCATCAAATCAAAGTCATTCCGGTCAGTTCAGTCTGGGCTTGACACATGCCCAGGTCACAGAGATGAAGGCACAGGTTCCTAGCAGACCACGTTACCCTGCCCTTCACTTCACACCTTCGTCAATAGAATTTCACAACCGGGAAACTGCCAGATCTCTGCCTGGCTTGAATAAAATGCCCCTCCTTTTACAGAAAGCTGAAATAAATAATTACACACATGCTGACCAGCACAGGCTTTTATATAATTGGTGTATCTCCACCAGTCTGACACGCTGCCCTCTTTGATATTTCTGTTGAAAAGCCTTTGGTTGGAAAGTAAAGACTGATGGGGCAGCCCTCTAGAAAATGCCATGCATTCCACACTGGCAGAGAGTCCCTGAAAGATCCTCCAAGAAAGGAAACTGAAGGACAACTTGAGTATTGCCACAGCAATGCCACCAAAGGGGTGGTACCTTCCAGTGAAAGGTGAACCCATGGACAAGTCTGGCTTCGCAGACCTGTCTGCTACCCTCTGACAGGAGCAGCTATTTGGGCTGCTCTCCCTCAGAGCCATTTGCTGAAAAACACTCCCACTCAACCTAATGAGGCAGCCATTTATAAAGCAGCCTCTTCCGGCTCTTGGGCCTGGTCATTGTTACTCAGCCATACGCCTTCCCTGGTGGTAAACATGGCACTGTTTTCCCAGACCAAACATGGACTGTCCCGCGAGGTAGCCAGACACACTGTCTGGTGTGCACAAACATTTCGACTTTTGACTGGACGGCTCAACCTGCCGGTGTCTTCCCCTTGCTTTACTTTACTAATGCGTGTGTATTTTTACCAGCCCCTCTGGGAAAACGGCCCTGCTTTATGGCAACTTGTCCCTGACAAGGAATTTCTCATCAAGATTGAAATCTCTGACCATCCCCAAAGTGCCCAACCCTTCTGAGTTTCAGAGCTCAGGGTAGAGGAGGTTCAGCCTTGAAAAGAACTCTGCCTTTTTAGGAAGCAGGATTGTAGTTTCTTTAGAGCGGCGATGAACAAAAGTCCACGCAGAGTCGCCAAAGGCAATTACGAACACTTGGCGTGTACCGAATTAATAGCGGAGTTAATTCTTAGAAGGGTAATGTTTTACTTAGATCTTTTTTCTAATTTCTGGATTCTCTGTTTTCCAATTGAGTTCTCATTATCTTATTTTCTTCCTCACACGTCCTCCAGAAAATACTGATCTGAGATGATAAAATACATCTTCTATTTAGCTCCTTCTGACTCGCACTCTTTGCCAGGTTAAAGCTATTTTCACAACAGTTTTCTCTTTTTACCAGGCTCTTAAGCCTTACCTATTATATACTAAGTGTATTAATACTTAAAAGTCATAACTAGGGCCTCAAAAGCAGCCCAACCCTCTAATAAGTGTCTCAGGTACAGGGCTGAAGCAAGCTCAGTTCCCTGAAAAATATGAAGTTTCACTGTGTGAGAAATGGGAACACAAATAATAAATCAGAAGGAAAGACTTTGATCCCATTATCATCTTTCATCTGAAAGACTGAAATTCAGTCTTTCCACAAATCACTTCACTTGCTATTAAATGTCCTCCGAAAGACTCTAAATGTCTTCTAAATTGAAGTTAATTGTTAAGAAGGATACGCTCAGGTGATCTATCATTAGGCTCAGTGAAAATATTTGGCAATGCAAGCCTCATTTCATCTGCAAATCTCAAGCCAATTAACAAGCGATCAGGGGTTATTCCCGTACTAGGAGGGGTAATCAGAAGCTCAGAGCATAAGATAAATACCGACTTCCCATTTCAGACAATTCAAACTGATTATTAAAAAAATTCCCCATCCAAAAATTAGCATATTGGGAAAAATAGTATAAGCTATTATTTGGTATGTAACAGCTATTTATCAATTCTGTTT
Organism: Balaenoptera acutorostrata; assembly: GCF_949987535.1. Classification (NCBI taxonomy): domain Eukaryota; kingdom Metazoa; phylum Chordata; class Mammalia; order Artiodactyla; family Balaenopteridae; genus Balaenoptera; species Balaenoptera acutorostrata. The sequence continues at coordinate 54,085,807 of NC_080067.1, forward strand.
CCAAAATCTCATTTTATTCCTAAGTTTATGTACATAAGTGATGATTACAAAGAGCAAAAATATTCCTAATTTTTTCCTGAGATTTTTTTCTCCTTGGATCAAAATTAGAGTATCAGAAAGAATTCAGATAAGCCAGACACAGGACTGATAAGTTTATAAAATTCACTGTATCTTCTTGCCTTTGTTGTGTAGTTTATCCTCAAGCCCCAAACCTGAAGACCCATCTCTACTTTCATTGATTATATTATATTAGAAAAATTTCCCTGGCACTGTGTATTTTCAGTATAAGTTTCTCTATGTCTGCCTGGCATAAGCTGACTTTGCCCAGTTAAAAAGTTAATAATAATTGGGAGGGGTGGTAAGTGACTATCCTGTTGCTTTAACATGCATTCGCCCTCAAGGTAGCTATGGTGAGTTTGGCAAGTCACAAAGTCTTAGAAACTATCACATGTGTAACTATACCTCTCCCTTGCACTCACCAAAACGACCTTCACTGGTCCTGTTAGATCCCTGTGCTGAACGGCCCTGCAGTGAGACTTCTTGCCCAGAGCCAGCCCTCCACTCCAGCTTTCCTCTCCCTCTTCATCCTGACAGCAGCAATTTCAAGTTTTAAAGGATTAAACAGTTGTCCCTTTCCTTTACACATAAAACACACCTGGTTTCTATGAACAGGCTTCAGAGTTGCATTTTTTGCTGATTATGTCAGAAATGTTGAGGACTTCAGAGATTCTGTATGTCTATTCTCTGTCCCTTAACAATCCTATGTAAATTTTAAGATTTCTAGGACTTCCCTGGCAGTCCAGCGGTTAAGGCTCTGAGCTTCCACTGCAGGGGGGGCACAGGTTCGATCCCTGATCAGGGAACTAAGATCCCCATGCTGAGGGGCACGGCCAAAAAAAATTTTTTTTTTAAGATTCTTTTCTCTTTTTCCTCTTCCATCTTATCCTTGCTTCTCTCACTCCGGTCTCTCAAATAAGTTGAATTTTCCCTTTCTCCGTTCTCAGTATGTCTCCATAAACATCTTGACCTTGTGAGCACACAGACACACACATGCACACATCACAATGCTGTATAAGGGTTATGTGACTGTTCAATGTGTCACTAAAATTGCTGATATCGGTCTGTATTTGCATCACCTTAAAGGAGGACCAATCAATTAACCCTTTTAAGTTCTGCTTATAACGAGTTACGCAGTCAAAAAAGTGATGCACAGTCCTTTAAACAATACTAATGTGTTCTTGTGAAAGGATGCATTGACAGTTTTTACGAGACTGGAGTCTAGTGAAAGCAGGTGTACACAGCCCCACAAAAATGGCACTGCACCATGAGGTCTGAATGGAGATGCGAAAGTCATTTCATATGGTTGGCATTGCAGAACCTCTGAGAAGCAAGGCAAGAATGAAAAGCGATCTGCTGCAAGATACAAGCACAGCTATTAGCCTTCTCACTATTCGCATGGCCACACCTGAAACTGATACGGAGTGATGTCACCTAACAGCTTAATTAAATGTTTTCCACGCTGCATTACATACACATTGGCATGAGCCAGGCATAGGAAAAATACTTACATGGAGTGGTACGTAAGTTGTAGTTTAATCAAAGATGGAAATGTTGGGCTTCCCTGGTGGCGCAGTGGTTGAGAGTCTGCCTGCCAATGCAGGGGAGACGGGCTCGAGCCCTGGTCTGGGAAGATCCCACATGCCGCAGAGCAAACTGGGCCCGTGAGCCACAATTACTGAGCCTGCGCGTCTGGAGCCTGTGCTCCGCAACAAGAGAGGCCGCGATAGTGAGAGGCCCATGCACCGCGATAAAGAGTGGCCCCCGCTTGCCACAACTAGAGAAAGCCCTCGCACAGAAACGAAGACCCAACACAGCCAGAAATGAATAAATAAATAAATAAATTTATTAAAAAACAAAAGATGGAATGTTATTTTTAAAATAACATTTAAAATTTGTTGTTCCTCACGGGTGAAAAAAAAATTCAAGCATTGCAATCTCAATCGAAGGTGGAATGTAATCAATGGGATCCTAATAATAGAAGATTCTAATGGCAGCATTTTCAACTAAACTCTTAGAAGCAAATGAAATAATTCATACTTCTTTTCTGGGCCACACCCTCCTCTTTTATTTTTTGTTTCCTGCTGTATTTTAGACCAGCCTTTGTCCTTTCAAACATTAACTTGTGAGATAGACTAATGGCTCTCTCAATCACCCTTTACCATAAAGCACTTATAAACAAGAGCCATTAGAAAATCAGCAGAGAGGACAGGAATGAATTTACAGTTCTGTGAGGTGGTAGAGAAAGCCGTGATTTACATGTCAGACGTGAGCGGGTGCTGGGGGTCAGATGGCAGGTGAGGGGCTGGCTTCTGGGACGTCCATGCCACACAAAGTCGAGTCACAAGAGAATTGCAGATGCATCAAACTATCTTGCAAAAACTCAGGAAGCAGCTCTCCAGACCAAAGATCACCCCCAGAGACAACCTTCAACCCTTTAACCGGGGTCCTCCACCAGGGGTGGTGTCGCCTGACACCTGCAGAACCTCGATGGGCCACCACTCCATCTCGGGGCCAGAAATTCCCAGCTTCCTGGTCCTCAGCTCCATGGCTGGTTTTACACCTGCTGTGGGGAAAGCCTCAAACATCTTAGCCACATTTGGAAGTAGTTCATTAAAGAGGTTCTAAATGCCTATTTTTTAATATTTTTAGAACACTCAGGAGTTTTATAGCACAGGAGAGGCCTATAAAAGTAAAGTACTTTTGCTAACAGGATATGGAAGGAAATTTTCAAATTAATTTTTAGTGCCAATTGTTGCTTCTGAGGGTTTTTTAATTTTTATAGTGTTAGAGGTTACACTCATCATTTTATTAAAAGACTCAATTATATTCAACATCTATGGAGAACCTTTCCTTTGCAAGCCGCTTGGCTGAGGATTCAAGGATGAATGAGAAGTGGACCTGTACAGGAAGCACACAGTGTGGTGAGACACAAACACACAGCTACCCATGTACACTGTCAAGGTACATACGAGGCAGCAATGCCCTTCACGGGAAGTACCATGCATTCCCTGGCACAGTGGGAGTGCAGGGTTTTGTGCTGTCAAAGGTGATCTGGCAAGGCTCAAAGAAGAGGTGGCGAGAGCTCTAGGCCTTAAAGGATGATTCAAAGTTCTCCAGAAAGGGCTC